>NC_050492.2:300000-457500 GCF_012460135.2 Molothrus ater | reverse complement strand
AGATCTCTTTAATGCAAGAGTGCTCCAATATATTATCATTCCTGATGATGCACCTTGTATCCAGTAAGTCTTTTTCTTCCCTAAAATATACTGTTGTTTTGACACAAACAGCTTGCTACACTTAAGGATTTTACTAATAAAACATAATGTTGTGTTAGATATTATGACTGTTGCCACAGCTGAACTGCCTTGTCAAATCAATCCTAATATGGCTCCCACAGGCACATAAAAACCTTATTTAGCTATCAGTTATCCTAATCACTTTGTTCAGTTTAAGGGTGCAATACTTCAAGACCCGTTCCAATTTATACATATATGCCCAGCCATTTAATAAAGTCTTGATTTATATAATAAATTCTTGTTTGGGAAAAAATACTTTAAACCAGCAGTGTTTTATCAAGTGTGTTATATGTCTCCTCATACCCCCAAATAAATATGTTAATATACACAAAGAGGATGCTTGCATGGAAAAGGGGAATATGGAACAGATAAGCTATCGCTGAAGAAAAATCTGTCTCTTTGATTATAAATGAGCCTTAAATGGGGTCCCCCGATTTGCAAAACACGGGAGAAATCCCAATGCCTTTGAAAATCTTTGTACAAAGTTTATCTAGGATAGTATTCACAGCCTTTGTACCTCTGATGTCTGAATTCCTAATAAAACAGATGTATTCAGGAATAGACAGCCACACGCAGATGCTCAGGTGTGCAGAGGTGCCAAGCTGCTGCTGAATGCTTGCCCCACTCTCAGCTCTTCACACACATTGTTTCTTCCCCTGTAATAGAAATAAACCTGCCTTTGCTTCTTCTTGTTCAAAACTACTGTTGAGTATCTGAGTGATATTCAAACCTTAAATCAAACTGTGAGGAGGAGCAGGAAATTCTCAAACTCATCCTCATCTTCACCTACAGGAAAAGAAACCAGAACAAACCAGCAAAGGCCTCATCTTTGCACGTGTTCAGAAGGGTCAGGCTCTGAGGCTTTCACGGAGAAATCTCACATTGTGGGAACTTCACGGAACCTACAGGAACAAAAACCTGAGCTAGGACACATTTTTACTGAGCTACAGGGACCACAAATCATTGATTTCAAACGACTTGTATCTAAGACTGGTTCATGTCCACATTTCACACCTTCCTCCTTTTGATATTTCCTCTGTTAACCTGCAGCATTTGTTCACTGACCTACAAGAATATTCACATAAGAAAATCCAGATTCAACAGTTAGAAAATGGTAAATTTAAAACTACAATATTAAAATAGATGCTTTCACATGTGTAGTTTATGATATTTAAATGGTAATCTTTTCCCTTCATATACTGTTTTTCCTGCCTCTACCTATTTGGGATAAAGAATGAAGCTGCCCTGGAAATGAACCTGGGCTGTATTGGGATTATGTGTAACATTGCCTCACTTGTTCCAGAATATGTGAGTTTAGGAGACACAAGATGCTGTGAGAAGGGAAAGAGATCAACAGCTGAAAGGTATCCTGGAAGATTTTGTTTTGTTGTGATCCCAAACAAGTTAACTGGGGACAACTCTTTAGAAATGGCAATCTGCACAAGGATCAGCCCTCACCTACTCATCTTTAGGCTCTAATGAGGCTAGCAGGCTTCTCCCACGTTCATTCCCCTTGAGACTAATTCAGAGTAGGAATTTAATTTATGTTCTTTAAAGGGCTCTTGGCTATAGGGCTTCTCTCTCTTCTCTCTTCATGGGCAAACTCTGGGAAGCCAAGTGACAAATGGAATTAGGAGCAGTCTTTTGTGTGTTAAACTGGTTGTGCAGAGTTAGTGTGAGCTTTACAGCTCAGTTTCCACACTTCACACAGCCATCTGTAACACAGGCCTAATTCCAGCCCCTTACCTTTGGGGATGCTGCCCAGACCAGATCACTCACCCCAGTGCAACAGTACGAATGACAGAAAATGCCAGAAGAGCAGTCACAGGGACTGACAAATTCAGACAACATCCTGGAAAGAAAAAATCATAGTAAGTAGTAGCTTTTCTTGAAGCTAGGATGACACATCTTCTGAACTGAAAAAATCAAATATCCTCTGAGAGAAGTAATTGTGATCCTGCAATTAAAACTGCTCTGTAACAATGCCAATATTTACAGTTGCACTGGCAATCCAAGCCCTGCCATTTCCTCAGTCCCAAATATCCAGCTTTGTAACCTGAACTGCTCTGCTCTAATACAGGCCTTTCCCGATTTTTCTTAAAGCAAAGGAAATACATTCAATAACTTACTGCTGCTCACTGGTCAGCTCAGTTACAGAGCCTTCAAAGTACAATCTGTGCTCAAGGACTTTCTTAACCTACTGAAGGGTCTGCCCAAATCTGTGAGCTGCATCCTCACCTGCATCAAACCCCAGAGCGAGAGGGGCTTTCTGCTGGATCCCAAAGGTGCTGCTGGTAGCAAAGGGTCTGATGGACTTTGGGTAAACCCAATCTGAATTTCATCTAGAAATACATACAATAGAGATATTCCTTAGGACATTAAAGACTGTAATCTGTCATTAATTAAAGCAATTATGTTTCATGGTATATATTCTAGTCACAAAAGAGACACATGAACCCAATTACTTTTATCTCACTTGTTTCAGTTACAAGAGATAAAAATACATCCCATCCATACTAAGCCATGTCAAACACTTCACCAAAGCTGAAACAGGGCCATGGAGGATCATCACTTTTGACTTCAGCAAGGTCTTTGGCACTGTGTCCCAGAACATCCTGAACTCACAGACACTCCACAAATGCCCAGCACACTCACTGCTGCCACTTGGCTTTTCTGAGTGCTTTCACTGTGCCATCCCTGCACATCACTGACAAAAGACTTTGCTAACTTTTATAAGAATAAACAATTTTCCTTTTAATTTTAATTAGATTAAACTCATTTTGAAACAAGTAACATTGTAAGAATAGTTTTTATAGCTGCCAGGTATTGGAAAACCTCCTAATTTAGTTTTAAAGGTTGTTTCTCTGTCAATCTATAACATCCAACAGGGTTTTATTTTGCAAAGCTTCATAGTTGGTTCCCCCCCAGTTATAGGGCGGAGTCTTTAATAACATGAGGCTAACAAACACAGGGACTGAGAACACTTGAGAGACTAAAACTATGTCATCCCAAGTTACCATACACAATAATAATAAAACTGCAGCTATTTTGCTACAAAAACATAGAGTGGAAAAGTTAATTATTAGAGAGGACTAAACATGTATGAGAGAGCACTCGGCTTCACAAACATAAAGGAATGACTAACATATTCCATTATGTAAATGAATTCAAAGATATTTCACAACTGATCAGCTAGGAGGGACATAATGATTTATAATTCAAATAACTGAGCTTTGGAATCAAATTGGACTAATATATTTTGAAATATGCAAACCTGGGATAATTGTGAAAGTAATGGAAACCCTGATATCAACCCCAATCATTTGTTGCCTTTGCTGATACCTTCTTATGGTTTTTCTTCTTTTTTTTCTGTAGTGAAGTTGCTGAAATTATGGTTTGCTTTTAATTCTACTTTATCCTTTAGAAAAAGATTATAATACACATAAAAAAAGAAAAATACCAACTTCTGAGACCGTGTAAGAGATGATTGGTGTACAGGAAAGTATTGAAATGAAATAAATTATTACTTTAACCTTTCAGAAGAGCCACAATTTAATCTATTTCAAATACTGAAAATTGATCCACTGGATCTAGCATCTTAACAATACACTATTTCTTTCAAAGTAATGTATACTTAAAGCCTTTAAAAAAACCCCAAATATAATGTGAAAAGGCCAAAGTTTGCAATGCCAGGAAGTAGTTATAAACTACTTCATATGTTTGAAATAAAAAGTACTTCAGTATTATTATTAAAAAAAACCCTATTGGTAGAGTTTTTAATAGGAAAAAATACATATCTTTAAAAGCCAAAATGACCAGTGAAATTAGGTTGTACATCATTTTCTGGGAAAAAGGAAAAACAGCCTCGACAGGTGTAATTTATCATTTTTCTGATTTAATACCAAAGAAATATATTAAAATAATAAAAAGAATCCTGAAATCCTCAAAATTTGTAGTGATAAATAGCCCTCCCTGTCTTTATTGCATTATGCCTACTAACAGAAATATTGCATGGTGGATTTCGCCAGACAAGGACGATTATTTTCCAATAAAAAGTTGCATATTAAATTCCAGCACAAAAGTGGGTGTCTAATACTTCTGAAATCTTTTATGGTTTGCCAGGGAACACAATTTTAAACTTAACTAATACAAGCTCAGGGTGAAGTGAAGCAGCATTGAAGATGCCTGGGCACAACCCCACCCCTCCAAGCAGCAGAGCAACCATTCTCAGAGTTCCTCCTGGAATCATTCTAATGGAACTCATTTGGGGTATTCGTTTCTTCAGCTGCTCTCTCTTTTTGTTGGTCTTTCAACACTTTACACTGCTGATAAAGTTTATTCGTTTAAAAGAAGAGGACAGTGCTGCTGGACAGCCTGAGCACACAGCGGGGTCTGAAACCACTCTCACGACAGTTTTCCAGTTTCTGCAAAGAAAAACCCTAGAGGTTCATCACAATGCCAATCTTCAAGAGAACTTAGACTATTAAATATCTCCTTTCTCATCCTTTCTAGGTCCTGATATTATTACATATATTTCATGAGCAGAAACTCATTTATTGCTAATATAATGTGAGCAATCTGAAAGCTATCCTGACTTTTCAGCCTTGGAAAGGATTATTCACACCAACAGTGTATCTTGACCCGACTTCTGTGAGAATACATTCCTTTTCAAGCCTCCAGCAGACAACAGGAAATGCTGAATGCTTGCTGGCTTTAGCAGCAATGTGAGGTGATTCTGTCAGGAAACACAGGAATAACGAGGCAAGCACTCGCAGTTAGGGGCCCTGTGCTACATTTCATGGGGATTCTGAAAGAGTTCTGAATCCTACAGAAGCAGCAAGTATACAGTAGAAAGGAGGAGAGAGTTCATTAGTTCCTTCATAAATCTTGTTAATGAAATATGTCTCTCATTCTGGTTATGTTGAATTCCTTAGCAATGTTTCAAGTCCTTTCCAGTCTAATTTCTGTGATGCCATAAGAAAACAAACACATGCATATTTAAAATATCAAGTTAGCTGCTTAATGGTATTTCAAGTCAGCATATAGAACTACACCTTGTTTGGTTTTCATTAAACAAAATTCACTCATGGAATGTGAAAACCTGCACTCATCTTTCAACTCAAGGAAATATATTAAAATTATTCCTACAGTATTAGAGTTCTATGGAGAAATAAAATGATACCAATTGTCATATTCCAGGTGCCTTCCCCTCTGTTTGTGTAACAACCCCCTCTAGAAAATTACTGAAAAGTTGCTTTTGTGAGCCCTGGTGGTTTATTATCTGTCATACACCTTTAAATATTGTGTCATATCAAACACTGCTACCAGGGTTTGTTTTTTTTTTTATCTTCTTGCTCGACTGACTGAACACTCCAGGAACAAACATTCTTCTGCAACTTATGGTAAGTGAATATTAATTAGAATAAGCTACAAAAGGTTCCAACAGAGAGCAAGTTAGCAAAAAATACCTGAACGGAGATGAAAATGCACATGAAAAGTCACAGCTGTTTCATCGGTGACACACTGAGGAACCCCAAACCAGGAATGACAAGGCATGTCAAGAGCCTTTTGGTGGAACCCTGCAGCCCTGCTGCCTTCTGCAGGTTCAGGGTGAGAGGTGGGGCAGCGGCAGAACCCTGCACAGCTGCAGACCCCCGGGAGCTGGGAGGGAACCTCCTGTGCTCACCTGCTCCACCCAGCAGGAGGGAAAGAGGTGGCCTTGGCCTTCGGATGGAAGTGGGAAACTGCTGCCAGTGAAGTGTAGGAATGTAATTTTTCTAGTGAGGGTACAGAATCCAGAGTGGGTCAGGCTGAGGGACCCCAGGGCTCACCTGGTGTCACCTCCCTGCTCCAGCAGGGCCATCCCAGAGCTCAGGGCACAGCAGGGTGTGCTCACAGCTCTGCCATGGCCCCAGGCAGGGACACTGCACAGCCTCTGCACCATCTGCTCAGGGCTGGCACTGCACATCAAAGTTCCGCCTCCTGGGCAGGTGGAACTTCTGGGAATCCGTTTGTGCCTATTGCCTCTTGTCCTGTTTTTGGCACCAGTGAGCAGAGCTTGGTCCATTCTCTAACACCCTGCATTTGGATACAAGCCTGCTCAAACAAAAGGGCCCCATGATTGCCTGGCTTGGGAGCCCTGGCACCTATTCCTGACCATGACATCAAACCCACAGAATCACAGAATCAGCTGAGTTGGAAGGGACCACGGGGATCACTGAGTCCAACTCCCAGCCCTGGACAGAACAGCCCCAAAAGTCACATCACGTGACTGAGAGCATTGTCCAAACACCCTTTGACTCTGCCAGGGTGGTGCTGCGCCCGCTGCCCCAGGAGCCAGGTGTGCCCCAAGGTGTCAGGGAAATGAGTCAGCCCAGGTTTGTCTGCTCAGTTTCCCTGGCTGTGGAATGTGCACAATGATTTTTACTTTCAGCTGTGACATCCATTGATGACAGACTGTGAAGTAAGAGATATCATCAGCACCAGCTATTTGTACTGTGATGCAGTAGGATTTCAGTTTTGAGAGAAGAGAACCTGTAGAAGAGATGGAAAATGCCTTAAAATCAGCACTGATTATTGATTTTACATAGTCACAGGCTAGGGAATGTATACAACACATAAACTATTTTTTTCAGGAAGTTTTACGCTCAACAGAGTTTAAAGCATCTAAATGTTTAGTATTATTTGCTCAGGAAAAGACACATAACAATGCAATTACCAAAGCAATTCCTCAATTTAAATTTACAGACAGACATTGATTTACTTTATAAAATCTCTATGAAGAGCTATATGGGTTCAGATTGCCTTAAAGAAATAGCCCCTTCAAACAAGTCCATAATTCACAGTTTATCCCTGCTATGGAGAGTTCTGGAGATGTTTATAGTTGCACTAAATCCTTAACAAGTATATACCATACAAAGCAATAGAAAGGATTTTGAACTACCCAGATTTGACACCAATATCAAAACCATAAAAAGGCTATTTTGCAAAAGAGCAGAGTCTTTATCCTTCAGTTACAAGACATTTAAAGAAAAACAAGAAGCCATGGTGACAGCTTGAAGAGAAAATTAAAGGAAGGAAGTCTCTTCATCCAACATTCAGAGTACTTTTGTCTGCATCTGTTCTTTTGGTTCAGGGTTATATTTGGATGCTGAAAGATGGAGCAATACTATAAAAGCTGGAGAGTACTCTTGAGTGAACAGAGGCAATCATAGAAATTCCCATTTCTGTTTTGGCCTTGCCAGTATCAGGTAAGATGAAACACACATAAAATACAGTTTTTTAAGAAACATTCGCAAAACTTTATATAAGTATCTGAGAAAACTTCTAAAGATCTAGAGCTCAATCTCATAATACAAAAAGCAGTTTCCAGTATGCAAGGAAGAGAAGCAAGGAATAAAAGAGCAGAAAAATTTACAGATCTCAGAGAAATCATGGCAAGATAGCTCTTAAATCCAGGGGCCATGGTCCCTCTATCTTTGTAACTCAAGGGATTTAGTGATTCAAAAGATGAACTAAAAGTTACAGAGTCAAAGGAGATAACCATGAAGTTTCAGATGAACCATTCTCTTTCCAGGAGGCCCTGAACCTCTTTTCTGAAAGGTAATGGCAGGTTCACCATCACAGTGCAGAGGAATTCCAGGAACACAAGAATTTCTGCTCACACATGGGTTGCCTAACCTCCCATGCACAGGGGAGCTGGGAATATGCCAAAGAAGCAGTTGCAAGACTTAAGCTGCTACCAGCCAGAAGAGGTGATGACTGCCATAAAGCACCAAATTTGGCTGAGGTGGCTGTTTTGGGGTTTTGTTTGCCTGTTAAATAATTAAAGGAAAGAGTGAAAACCTTTTAAGCTTATCTAAGAATTACATAAATTGGGAATGTAAATTCATGAACAGTCTTGATCACAAGTTAAGGTTGTAATTAACAAGTTGTAATATCCTTAACTGTAGTTGCATTACAGAAGTGTAATGCATTACAGAAAAGATGGAAAAAACCTACATTTTAAACAAAAACTTTCAAAGTTGCTTAAGGATGTGCTATCCAATTCCCATTACAGAGCAAAGAAAAATGGGCTTCCAAAACCCTTGAAAAGACACTGAAAATCTGTTCTTTATGTGGTGCTGAAATTTCAGTAAAAACACAGAGGCAAGAAAGCTCTGTACAGTCAGGTTTTAATTATTTCTGACAGATTATCATCACTTACCCTGAAAGCTCTCGGTGGCTCAGACAGCAATGGGATATATACTTTTCATTAGAGCTGGACAAAGGTGAATAGTTAAAAACTGCACGTTCTATCATGAGTAAAAGTACTGAATTTTTGTTTGCTGTGATTCAAGGAGCCATTTCAGTGTAAGTGTTCCAAAAAATACTCAGAGATCCACACTGAAAAGTTGTAACATGGAAAATCCCTCTATTGACACATATGTGCATTCACCACAGTGACATCCCACATCAATGTTTGGACATGCACCTCTTATTCATGTTTCACTTATTTTATCATGACCAGAAATACGAAATACTTGAGAAAATATTTTGTAAATCCACCTCATGAAAAATCATTTCCATGTGATTTTGATAATAACCGAAAAAACCCCAGAAGAGGCTCTCAAAGGGTAAGGGAAGAAAAGGAAAGGTGATTGCAGCCAAAATAATGAAAAGACACTTCCAGCCCAGGCTCAAGCAGCAGGTGGAACTAAAACTCCTCCAGTCCCAGCATTTTCTTACCTCTGCAGGGAAGAACCAAGGCAGGTGGGCACCTACTGAAAGAAAAACTGGATCTGTGGGGTAAGACAGAAGAGTAGACGAGTGGCTTTCTAAAATACCTGTGGTTAAAACACTCACTCCATCCACTGGAGGAACAGGTGAATGGGCTCCCAGTCAGGGATTCTGCCTGCTGCTGCTACAAATGTGCTAAGAATATTCCCAGTAACAGAGCACCAGGAATGCTGCCAGACTGGATTGCCCCATCAGACCGTTGGGTTTGGATTATATAGATCAATATGCTGATTTCACACCCAGAATTTTCACCTGGCATGCTACCACTGGGAAGAAGACCCTCATTGCCACAAACAGCAATGTTTATCTAGGATTCACAGCTGCTTCTTACAGCCACTCAGTGAAGTGTCCATGTCAGGTGGTAGCATCTATTCTGTTAAATACGATCTTCAATCTAATCAATTAACAACTCAGAGCTTTATGAAAACACAGTAGGCCACAAGGAAAGAGAAATAAAACTACAATGTGTAATCTAAAAAGCGCCACTGATTTTTGCTTTTTATGTACCTTGTTTTCTTTTAAAATCTTCCATGTAACACTAAAACCCATTAACACTAAACTATTTAACATGAAGAAACTAAATTTTTAAAACTTAATTTACAGTAATTGTGCAAACACAACCCTATCCTATCAAAACACATGTAGGGCTGCTCATACAACTTGTTAAAGGATGCCATTCCTCCAAGTGGCAAACATAACAGAGAATTCCCCTCAACGGTAGCAATGAGTAGCAAGAGAGGCAAACTGATGGTATCCAGAAAAGAGCCCTCTGCCTCCTTTTTCCTCAGCTGTTCAAGGTTCACTGCAGTTTGAAACAACCAAACACAGCCCAGCCATCAGGCTCCATGGCATGGGCTGCCTCCCAAAACTCCACAGTAACATCATCAGCCTTTTTCCATCCATCACCCTCCACTGACCTGTCTTCAAAGACTGCTCCAGATAAATATCAGGGCTGGATGGGTACTGTTGTTATCCTAAGGCAAGATACAACACTCGGCTTCCAGTTTGAGGAAGTAAAGTGTTTATGCCTTGTGTTCCACAGATATTTAAGTTGTATCAGAAAATGACCTTGTTTTAATTACTACAAGTCCTGACCAGTACTGTCCCAGCAGGTCACAGCCAGCCTGGTGACACCAGCAGAGAGCTGTGTCCAGCAGGCCAAGGTTTCCTGGGAGTGTTCAAAGGTCCTGTAAGTCAGATTGAGAGGACAGGAAGCAAATGACCAGATGCAGCATCTCCCTCACTGCAAAATGAAGAGGTCAGACACTTGTTTCTCTTTCTCCAGGCACACATGGGCCACGTTGTCTCCTGGGGGACTCCCAGATTTTTTTGTGTATATTCACAGTTTTTCAGAGGGATCATTTTGTTTCGCTTCAAGAGAAAAAATTATTTTAGATGAAACTCTTTTTGTGTCAGGAGAAACTAGTAAATATCATGAAGGCCATACATAATAAAAACCAAAATCCTGGTAATTTTTTTGGCAGCCAAGGAAAGCTGCTGTAGCAGAGGCATGAGAAATAGTATGTTCTCCAGAGTAATTGTCCAGGAATATTCTTAAGAGAGAGTACTGCAGCACTTCTCTGCCAAAATAACACACTATGTTATTCTGCAAATGCCAGAGATGTGAAGACAGGTGATGATAATGCCTCTTGTCTCCTTCAGTGTGAGGCCTGAGGATCCTCCTCTCTGAACCTGCATTTTTAAGATAGCAAAATTTGCCAGATCTTGAACAAAAATCAATCCAAGAAAACTTTCCCAAACAACGGAAGATTAGTTTGCTTCGGTCAGTTCCCCACTTTGAAATGCCACAAAACTTTACAGGCAATTCCACACAGGGTGCAGGAAAGAGAAGGGAGGGATGCGGGCTGTTTGTGCCAGTTTGTCATTGAACAAGAGGCTGGGACATCTCAGCTCTACCCCCCATAAGCCATTTTGAGAGGGGACACAGGCACTATGGTGGAAATACTGAGCTGCAACTGTTCACTTAGAGGCTTGCAGTACCTTCAGAAAATAAGACATGGATCCTTCAAAAAATGGTTGTCCCTTATTTCAAATAGTTCAAATTCACAGAAAACATTTTTCTAGCAAAGAGCAAACTTGACAGCATGTTAAAGACAAAACAAACAACATACACAATAGAACCCAAGCACAAACTTACATTTTTGGTCATAAATGCTTCCAGAACATGGTTGTCACCTTTTATTCCCAAGACTTCAGACATCCTGGCATACACCTGGAAATTAACATTTCAACAGTAACATACTATAGATACTAACTACCTTCAACATTTTCAGTTACTCTAAAACCTTCCCCAATTTGACTCTGCAGGAGGAAAGCACAGGCATAAGTGCCTATACATCCAACCTACGACCTTGCAGGCTGCAGCACTCGTAGGAGATGGCTTATCTACTCTCTTGTGGTGTCCTGTGATGTGGGGACTGAGGCTTTTACTGGCTCTTACAAACATTTCTTCTCACAAAGGAGTGCAAATTTTCACATTAACCTCACTTTGTTGTTCTTAGAACAATATAGTCTCCATTCAAAACCCTGGTTTATTACAGAAAATTAGGAAGGGGTGGAGAAAACATTTTTTGTCAATCTGTCCTCAGTGGGATGTCATTCAATGCGGTCTTTAAGCTTACAAATTCTTGCACTGCTGGTGATAATATCTGGTAAATCTGGTACTCTTCAGACATTGTTTTGTGTCCTTGAAAGGAGAACAAAGGCTTAGGCAGCCCAATAGCTTGCAGCAGTGTATGTGTCCCTTGATTTGCAGTCCGGGACACCCATTTCAGGGTCGGTGTCCCAGCACCCTGCCTGCCAGATCCAGCTGTGGGTAACATGCAGCTGCAAATGCACAGGACACAGCAATTCTATTTCTTCCTTACTGTGTAATCTTCATAAAGTTCTCCGGGGGTTTTAGTATCCTAACATTTAGTTCAGATAAAAACATTTTGTAGGGTTAAATCAACTTCAGAGACAGAAAGGTGACAATAGTGCAAAGCTGCTGCCCGAGCCTGTGCCAGCCCCTCCCCACACTCGCCAGCTGCGCTTCGTGGGTAGAACGCAGGGCCAGCACTCAGGGGTGTCACTGCAGCCACTCAAGCCCTTAGGGACACTGTCCCCTTGGGGACACCCCGGGCTGCCTGGCATCTGCCTGCTGATGGATCCCGGAATGCAGCAGAGGTGCGGGGAGAGCCCCAGCGCAGCTCCCAGCGGTGAGCGCCTGGTGCCATCTACTGCCGGCTCCCTTCCCCATCCATCTACTGCCGGCTCCCTTCCCCATCCATCTACTGCCGGCTCCCTTCCCCATCTACTGCCGGCTCCCTTCCCCATCTACTGCCGGCTCCCTTCCCCACCTACTGCCGGCTCCCTTTCCCCATCTACTACTGCCGGCTCCCTTCCCCATCTACTGCCGCTCCCTTCCCCATCTACTGCCGCTCCCTTCCCCATCTACTGGCTCCCTTCCCCATCTACTGCCGGCTCCCTTCCCCATCTACTGCCGGCTCCCTTCCCCACCTACTGCCGGCTCCCTTCCCCACCTACTGCCGGCTCCCTTCCCCACCTACTGCCGGCTCCCTTCCCCACCTACTGCCCGCTCCCTTCCCCATCTACTGCCGGCTCCCTTCCCCATCTACTGCCGCCCGCTCCCTTCCCACAGCCCAGCCCAGCCCAGCCCAGCCCATCCCATCCCATCCCATCCCATCCCATCCCATCCCATCCCATCCCAGCCTCGGCACCTGTGCCACCGCACCCACACCAGCCTCCCTTTGCCCTGATGGAATCCTGGGACTTGCTTTAAAAACCAAATTACCAATGCTCCACCTCTGACACAGTTAATAAGAACAATGAAAACAATAATATCAACAATTGGATTTTCACATCCCAAAGACTTTAAATTCCAGCTTACTAAAGTCAGGAGTATGTAAACTTGCAGCTCTAACCAGTAATCACACCAAAATCAAGGGTAACTTAATTTGTAAGCCAATTTATCCTTTTATAATTGTATGAATGTAGTTTTTGGTGGCAAAACCAAAGGACAATCAAAAAGATGAAAAAAATAATACTATATAATACAATCTTTAAATCTTGCAAAATAATATGTTCACACTGTAAGTGTAAAGTTACTGCTTACAGTAATTAGGCATAGCAAAAATAATATATTGAAATATAAAAATAATACCTTCCAAGTAAAAAAAAATCCACTCCCTAAACAACGCACTGCTGAAATGCTACAGCAGCTGCAATTTTTGCAGTGTTTCAGAATTATTGCGTTTGGTGTCATGACAAGAAAAAAAACAGTAGCAAGGAATGCAGAGGCATCAGCAGCTACCCCTGTGTGTTCTGAGCCTTTCTTCGTGCTCCGGGAGCCAGCCCAGCTCATTGTGCTCTGCTGTCAAACTAGGCTCTCCCCACATCAGAGTTTAACAAATAAAATACTAAACCAGCAGTCAGTGTTGACAAAGAGCAGTGCTTTAATCCACAATTATCCTTGTAACTCTTACTACTCCTTTTATCATCCATTAGCTTTGATTCCCATTATCCCATCAAGAACTGTGTCAACGCTTTTGTCCCTGGGGATTTCCCACACTACTAGGATCTGACAGACAAGCCTGAGTGCTAAGCAGGATCATTACCTCTTAAATCCACTTATCTGATCCACTGAATAGTAAATTGAAAAGCTCATTAACAGCAACAATCTGATTTGTTTTCACGTGTGACAGGGTCATTCCAAGTCAGCATGAATATAGCCCTCACAATAAAAACTACTCAATCTATAGCAAATTGTAAGCTAAAATAAATATGATTTTTAAAAAACATTCTTCAAAATCATTTTCAAAACCCGCACATGCTATTAGCATACAAAAATAGAAAAGTAATCGCCTCCCACCACAGCAATGCAATGCCCCTGGACTTCTAAACACTATGAAAAATTAATGATAAAGCATTTTGGTCGTACAATAATAAAACACACTTCAACAACAAAGGCTGTGCTACATATTCAAAAGGTGGAGAGAAATCCTGCTGAAAAGGGTCGTAAAAAGCTGTGGAGGTGATCTCATCTTCTGCTTAGGTCCTACAGGGCGCCCCGGGGGTAAGGGCAACAGAGCCACGCTCCCCGGGGCTCTCCCTTCACCCCTCCCTGCCCTGCTTCAGCAAGGAGCCCAAGGCTGACGCTCCTACTGCCCTCAGGTGCTGCCAGCAAGGAGCAGGGAATCAAGTTCCAGTAGGAAAACCTTGGTTCTAGACTCCTGGAAAACAGTGACACAATGAGTCCCAGATCCTTATAACTGCAAGATTTACAACTCCAGAAGAGAATTCCATGTCAGTCCAAAGCTGTGTGACTAAAACATGTATGGCCAACAACGTCAGCTGACAGGAGAATACCATCCCCAGCTCACCTTACACACCTGTGACCCTGAGGGAAACATCCTCACAAGTGGCAGTGGTAGGCTGCGATGTTTCAGGAGCTCCACAGGTCCAGGAACCCAGCCAGGGCCTTTGATTCAAGCTGGAGCTGGTGGCACCACTGCCCTCAACCCCCAGTGGCACTGCTGTGCTCAGAGGTGACAGCACTGGCCACGGCAGCCAAGAGAAAGAACAGACCAGTGAAACACCTTCAATACTGATCAGCCACAATTTCAAACATACTGAACCAAGTGTGAAAGCAAAGGATCAAGGGATCCTTCTTTTTTCTGTTTGTACCCTTATAACCACCTTGGTGGCATCAGGACCCTAAAGGAAGACAGCAGATTCACAAGCTCTGGTGCCAGGGAATTTTTTAATTATCCAGGAAATTTTATAGAATCACAGAAAAATTAGGTTTGGAAGGGACTTTAAAGCCCATCCAGTCTTACGCATGCCATGGGCAGGGACACATTGCCAGGCAGCTCCACGCCCTATCCAACCTGGCCTGGGACACTTCCAGGGATCCAGGGGCAGACACAGCTTCTCTGGGCTATCAGTTGTCCAAGTTACATAAACATACACTTCCCAGGTCCTTGAACTGTCCCAAAAGGACAAGAAATAAAACTGTGGAAGCAATGTTTTATAAAGCAAAATACTTGCATGTAAATACAGACCAAGAAAACAGAAATAATTCAGTAATGACACCAAAACTTTATTTCCTTCTCTTCCCTACTCTTTGGCCTTGGATATGTTTAACTTTGCTTTGCTTTTGGAAGTCTTCTCTTTTTCGCTCTAACATTATAACTCTGAAGAAGCTAATTATATCAATTCTTAAATGTGAAGCAGATTACAGAACTGGGAAGCTCAGAATATGAGTTCCTAAAGGTTGTATGGCTCAGTAATGACAGTCACAGAAATTCAATAAAAGCACTGTATGGAATGTACTCAAACACACCCCATGAAACAAATTAAAACAGAGCAATGAATCTCTCACACTGTGCAAATAAGAAAGCACAAGAAAATGTTAGTTTCTACAGTTTTCATAAGGGCTATTATAATGAATTAAGATTTTGGATAATGAATCTTCAGAAAATTACAGTAAAGTTATTACCCGTAGGCACAGCGTAAATGCTGCAGATATTATCACTTCCTTGATGCCCTCCAGGCCTCGCTGCAGAGAACTATCACAGCAACATTAAAGCATTTTGTCATGAGCAGTGAGGGCAGAAGCAGACCTGCACCACGTTTACCCCAGCCTGGCAGAGCTGAAGCACACGGGGCACATGGAGGGGAGCCTGTCTGTCCCCGTGGTGTTTTTGGGAATCCAAACAAAGCAGGGGCAACTACTATGGGGTTCTACCCCCCACCTCCCTGACCAACATGCCTCCAGCACCCACCAAACCTCCACACTAACTGCAAGTGGCATTCTTGGTATTGAGTGCCAAAACACACTTTGTAATTTCCCCTATTTTTAAAATCACACTCAGGTATTTGAATTTTCAGCACTTAAAATCTCCAGTATAACACAGCAGAAATGCAGCTCTACATTCTGCAGCCAGCTTCAGGAAATGGGAACTGAATCCCCTAATTGGACTATCAGGGTGCCAGATCATTCATCTTTATCTCCTGATCAAACTGAGGGCTTCAAAAGCCCTGGCTTTTATCTCCTCTTCTTAGCAGATGAAAACCTTGGTCACTTCCACTCCTGACCAGCTGTCTTAAAAAGCTAACATCTCAAAATACTCTTAGCTCAGAGCCTAAACAAGAGAATGAGTTTTTACTGGATTAAACTCTCTAAATGAAGAAACTCTCCAAACAGGCCATAAGGAAATGCCTCAGTTAATTCAGACAGGATCTCTGAAGACTCAAGTGGACTTTCAGCTGCTTTCTACGTAGGCTTCTCTCCCACCCACTGCTGCCTGTGTTCGTAATAACCAGAGCACCCACACCAATGACATAAGTGATATAGATGATTTACTGTCTTACCTCCAAACCTAGCCTAAAATACTGCATTAAGTTATCCTCAACTGAAAGAGACCTACTACAACCTAACATTTAAAAACGAGGAGATTGTTATTATAACCAAGTGTTCTGTTTTAGGTGAAAGGGTAAACACACTGTGTGGCTCATTGCTATGGATGTTATTTCCCTCCTAGTCTGTTGAAATACTCTGCCACCACAAGCTCTGACAGCAAGAGGTATTAACATTTCCCACAAAGGCTGTTTTCCAGGCCCTGTTCCCCAGTTCTTCCCCATAAGCTGGAGGATTCAGAGGAGTCTAGGGTGCCAGAGTGATTAACTCCCTGCTTCCTGATCTATAAAATGCCTATACGGTGCCAGCAATAAACTCTCTCTTACATGGAAATTGATCTCTATTTCAATTACTATCTCTCAGCTTTTATTTACTTATTTATTTATTTCTCCTTTTCTTAATCCATGTTTTCTGAAAATCTTGAAAGAGGTACAATTCTGCTGAACTTATACAGGAGACCTACCATGAATGGACTGCTCTTATTACTGATGCAGCCTGAGAAGCATTCTCTGTAAAAAACAAAGAAGAAGAAAAAAGAAATGGGTTTATCTGCTAGGTTTTCAGTTAGCCATTAGTTAAAAGGATGCTTAGCTTAAATAGTCTTGTTTAGACTTTCATTTTTGTTAAGCACTGTTAGAGAGTTTTAATTTCACTGTCTCTTGTGTTCCCCTTCAGGGCTTAAAGAACAGATATTATAGTGAAAACGGAAATACTATTAACAGCTGTTACTTTTTGAACACCTTCCAGAAGATTTTTAGCTTTTGAAGCACAGTGTTGGGCTGCACTTTCCATCAGAGCTATACAGTGAACTGCAGAAATTCAAGCCATGTATGCAGTCAAGGATTTGCTTAACAATAAGCCAAAATGCTGTTTTAGAATCCTTCGTGATTGAAATGAAGCACTACCGTGCAGTTACAAGATTATATTTGTGTCAGTCAGAACACTCCAAAAGATCCAGAAATACAGGTAATCAAATAGCAGTAATCCACACTCTGACTTGTCCCTACATAACTATTACAAGTGTGCAGCTAAATTTTATTCAGATGCTGAATTGTATCTAAATGAGTGGCCCACTCAGCACACTTATGTGCAATAAACACCAACACTCAAGAATCTACATCACTTTGACACTTAAAAGTACGGAATAAAAATCAGAGCTACTTACTATAGCTCTAAAATCCCTATATCCAAACCTATTGCATTGTACTGAATAACAGCACTGCAGGTGTTCTGCATCTCCAAATCAAGCCTTAAGCACATGAAATTTAGCAGGATCACTTCTTCTGAAGAGGTTTTGCACCAGGGTTGTACATGACAGTGCTTTTGCACATTTATCCCAGGGCATAAGGAGAGGTGTTACAGCCACCACAGCTAATACCAGCAATTTGAACAACCCTCTTTGGCAAGCCAGAAATAAGATAATGGTTCAACATAGGCCGGCTCCTCTGAAATACTGGCAGCATTGCCTCTAATTATAGACATCTGTCATTGCTAGCCACTCAGTAGTAACCCTAACATCAATATACAACTATAACACCACACTGCCTGCAGGCACAGCAATGGGAGCCAGATCCAAGAGGCGGGCAATCATCTGCCTCAGCCAAACTATCTGTCAAGGGCTCCTAGCCACAAATAGCTCTTACGTTTTGTATCCTTAGGATAATATGTTGATTTATTTTAGATCCTCTAATATTTACAGTCTAGGCCATCTACTAAAATACAGGAACAAACCTGATGGCTGATGGAGGCAGTTGCTGCTCAGAACCACCACGGAAGGCCATAGCTCTCAGCACCCGCACCAACACCAGGGCAGCTGGAACAGGCACCTGTGCCCAAACTCCCCTCCCCAAAATCACACCTGTGCATTTCCAGCTGCAGGGCATGGGTATGGCTATGCCCTTATCAGCCCACATTTTACTTACCAACCTGAAGGAGTATTTTCAGTCTGAACCCGGAGAATATCCGTGCCAAAGCGAGCACAGGGAGTTCCAGTATCCCAGAGTTCCCTGTGTCCCTACAGAAGAGAGAAGCTCTGCAGAATTATCTGCAACTGCAACGTGCAATTTTGAAACAGAAATTGCATTAATGCAATAAAGTATGTTTACTGATTAAATACTTAAAGGCAAGCAGACGTGCTGCTAACCAAGAAATACATTTTCTTGAAATGTACAGGTAAACATAGAGTTTTTTTTTAATGCTAGGGTGAAAATCATGCTGAAAACCTCAATATTTTCTTTCTTTTTTTTTTGTCTTCATTTGAAAATCCATCTCAGAAAGGGGCAAAAAGATTTTAAGTTTAAACTAATTAGGAAATAACTTCCTTACAATTATCTTAATTTGTTATTAACAAAACCAAGATTTCTTAGTATGATTCACAACAGCCTGTGCTGAAAAGAAACTATTAATTACTCGATAGACAGTTAGCTTTCAAGTGAGCTGCATTTTAAAAACCTCCTTTAAAATACAATTGCTAAATGCCTTACAGTGCTGTAATGTGAGACAGGTTCAAATCTTATTACTTCACTGAAATTAAAACCTAAGTTTTAATACTGTTCAAGTCGAACAATGATTCCACACTTTATTGCTTTTGAAATCCCTTGATGATCATAGGAAAAAATGCCCTCGAGAAAAAGAGACTCTGTTTTCGATAAACAGAAAATACAGTTTGCACTCTTAGCCTCTTTGTCATCACAAAAAAGGATTTAATGCCAATTCTTTAAAAAAAGACTTTTTTCACAAAATGTGCACCTTGTGTGCCATTTGTAAAATCAGCTCACTTTCTTTTATTTATTACTGCAGCGCGGCAAGGCAATAAAGCAGCTACTGATAGCTAATAAATTACATGCCTTTTAAAACAATTCTCCAGCTACAAAAAAACTTGTAACTACAAAGGCTTACATTTACATGGTACATCGTGTGAAGTGTCTACATTTATGTTCTACTTAACCACATAAATAAAATCTGACCCTTTATTAAACAGACAAGCATGAACCAGGGGCTCCACAAAAGATTAAACAAAAGGTAACTTTTTAAGGCTTTCCTACGGATTTACGTAACTAAACATAAAATTTGCATCAGTAGTTCATGTGAAAGTATTTTTAAAGTAAATTGCCTTTTTAATTGATGCCCTTCAAGATACCTTCAGGAAAAAAAGGTGAACACAATTTTTCAATTACAGCATGGTAACACTGATTTACACCTGAATCTAAAAATTAAATAAGGTTTTAAATAATAATTGCAACATATTACTGTAACAAAACCAGTAATTCTCCAGCACATATTATGCAAACCACGATTTGTATTTTTAATTTTAAAAAGTATCAGAGCTTTGGGAAAGCATTTCTTTGTTAAAGTAGATTTTAACAAAAAAACCCCCGCAGTTTTATTTCATCATGCATCTCTCCAAGAAATGCTTTAAATTAGACATATCTATTAAGCTTGTTGAACTGCTCTTTAATAGTTTTGCTCCATGGCCAGTCCAGCCCTCACTGCTGACAGCACAGAGCACTGAAGTGCACTGTCTTTGCCTTTCCATCTGCATTATTTTTAGGCTGATGTGCTCAACTATTTCCATAGATTTCTTCCTTACAGTTTGATTGTCTCATAAATCATTATCCTAAACATTACATTCCTTTTAATTGTCTCTATATCATCATGCAGCTAAAATTCAGCTGTGTAGTTGAAATATTATTTCCTCCACTCACAATGTTTTTACAGTTCCTGAAGCTTTGGTTTTGCTTTGATCATACAACTTTCCCTCTGTAGTTCCAAAATGGCAGTTCTTCAATTGAGCATGGAAGCAGATCTTACCTCCCTACTCGTAAAACCATTTAAAGACATTGCTGTTGCATGTTAAGGTAACACCCCTGACATGTCAGCAGGACCAGGAATTCCTCCCACAGCCATCCATCACTCTGAACTGAGATGCTGTGGGGCACATCTCTCACTCTGGACAAGCACTGCTTGATGAGATGGGAATCAAAATGAGATGGGAAGTAGTTTTGAGACACTTTTCCACTCCTTTAATCCTAGGTTTACCTTGATAGTTTGTTTTCTTGTATTTTGCATCAGTGGTAAAACAGCAAGACAAAGACATTCCTTATCCAAAGCAGACAAAAACAAGGTTTTATAAACCATGTGGCCAGGGCAACAAACAAAGCAGAGCCTGTGGTTTCCTAATTCAGGTTAGTTTGTCTACTTGTGGAGATGAAGTATTGGTGCAATTCTAAGATGGTAAAGAATAACAAGTGAATGAAGCCTGGTGTGTCTGTATCAGGAGGGTCCTTTGAGGAATAGAAGTCCTCAAAGTGCTGCAGAGTGGAAAGAGAATTTAATAGGACAGACCTTTAAAAACTACAGTTTGGTTCAAGAGGAGTTACAGATGTTTTTAAATATAAAAACACAGTGATACTCAAATACCAAAAATTCATCAACTCTGAATTTCACCCAAGAGTTCAAGCTAAAACACAGGACACTGAAATCAAGAAGAGCTCAGGAAAAAGGAATGAGCTGGTCTGACCTATGAGCACACAAAGTATTTGAGAGGCATAATTTAAAGAGAAGTTGCAAATCTTTAACTTTTGCTGAAATTAGGCAACTAAATAATATAGCTAAAATTTGAGAGAGCATGGTATTAGTCAAGAAATTCCAAACACAAATATGCTGTAGAGATAACACAGCAATAGATCCAACTCTGGATCACCAGCAGGGAGCAGAATTACAGTTACATGAGTATTTATCGAAAAGCTTATAAAAGTAATAAAAACTAATGAAACCAATCAATCAAAATTGGTCAAGAACCTTGATCAGTGACTATTCTCAGTAAAACGTGGTGAGCTTCAGACTGCAGTCTTTGAAGTTGAAACAAAGGGGTGACTCCCTGAAGTTGTGCACAGAAAAACACAGCCTGCCTTGGCTCTGGCCGGAGAAAGACTGTCACCAGGCTAAGGGAGAAAAATGCAGGGCAGAGTAAATAAAGGCCCTCTCACTCCACAGCTGAGTGAGGCACGCAGCAGTGAACACCCTGAAGGATGGGGTGGCTGATGCTGAGCAGCCAAACAGGAGCTGCAGGTACCCAGCCAGTGGCACCCACGGCAGCCCAGTGCCCTCCACACCCTGGACCCACGTGGCAGCGAGGCCACAGCCTCTGCAGGGGCACCCAGGCCTCCTGTACTGCCTCTTTTCAGTCTGACTGACAGCAACAGTCTTAAAATGCATAAACTAGAATGTACTTGTGCTGTTCAGAGCTCATTCAAAGATAGCCTATTCTATTAATGTTACTTAAATAATCAGATTCTGTGCACATTCTTATAAAATCTAAAATAATATGATTTTATATTGACTTACATACTAAAGTTTTTATGTATCTTGTGATCAGCCACTTTATTGTGTAGATGATATCTATACAAATCATTTAATACTTAAATTGATATAAACCCCTGCTTCAGAAATAAAACTTTTATTCCCAGAAGACATCTTTCTCAATAGAGCTACATGCCTCAAGAAACAACTCGTCAGTAGTGAGAATGCTCTGGAGAAATAATATGGAACCTTCCTCATGGCCTTCCTAACTGCAGTTCTTTTGATCCAAATTGATGCCAACTACCAACTCTTCCAACAAATATGATACAGATGAAGCCTGTGTGAAACACAACACTGAAACACTTGGAGTATTATTCCCCTCCTTGCTTCAGAAGAAGGGCAAGTAGAAGAAAGAAAACAGTTTGCCTTCCTGTGATGTTTAACAAAAGTGCATTTAAGCCTGAAAAGCATACTTCAAAAATATATTCCTGTATGTGAAACAGACCCATATCTGGACATTACTAGCATTTTTGATTACTCTAAAAGCACACAAAAGTAAATGTCAGAAAGATGTCTGCATGGTCTAATAAAAATAATTTTGTGAGGATGCGCCTATCTAATGAAATATGAAGCCAAGCCCAACTGCTGTTTGTTCTGCAAATTTGATTTCAGGATAATGGAAAATGGTTATAGACAAGATAACAGTCTCCACTGCCCCAGCCTGCACACTGCCTGGGTGAAACAGCCTATCCCTGCTCCTTCCTGTGCACAGTTGGTCTGCCTTATACTAATCCAATTAGGTATGAAAATCACACCCTGCTACACCACACTCTGACAAAGTCTAACACAAACCTGAACCAGATGCTCTGGAGAAAATGTTCATTTTCATTTTTGTTTTAACTAAAATACACATTTTTCCTAAGTGGAAAAAGCCCCAAGCCTTCCTAAGTTCAAGTGATCCACAGATGAACCCAAGTTGTACTGCTCCAAACATTAAGGCTGTGACTCCATTTTTTTAACACATAAGAATCTAAGGAAGCCACGTGGCTCCTGGGGCATCTCTGGATACCATAAAAAGGAGCATTCAACAATTAACAATGAATTAGATTGTGAATTTGTTGTGTGAGAGGAACAGGGGTGTGACAGCTTTAGAACACCTGTGAACAAAAGCGACAGTTGGCCGCAAGGTGTTCCACTAAATCATCATAAAGTATGTCAGTCATACTCAGAGAATGTTTCTCCTTTCTCTCACCCAACTTCATATTCAGTGCTTTTGGCAAAACATGTTCAAACAAGAAGACTTTCCATACTATTATTTATTACCTATCTTCACTCATCTGTTATCAACTTGAAGATAGCTACAGATATTTTTCTGGGGTGAAAGAGCTGTTATGAGGAGTTGTATTCCTAAAGACTGCTGAAGGAAATTTATGAAATGTCTTAATTTAGCTACAGAATTTTAGATTTAAATTGCGAGGGGGATATTTTTCTTTCTTTGGCCCAAAGTAGATAAACACAGACTCTTCTCACCTTGTTCTCCAAATCTATTCCCAGAGCCATCACTGTGATAAGAATGAGCCGCCCTGTGTGGACGCCCAGCTCTCCGAGGGCATCCTGTGCCCTGCCAGCCACACTTCCAGTGCTCGGAATGCCACTAGAGGGCTCACATATTGGTATGAAATCACAGACACTGCTAGCCAGGACTGAAGATAATGGAATCTGCGTTATTCCTTTACTAAAATTCTCTTACACATAGAAAACATTGCTGCCAAATATGTAATTGGGCCATGGTTTAACTGAAATAAGGACTGAAAATGCTCAACAGTCAACTGTGCAGCTGGAGAGCTAAGTTAGCACAGGCTTTTCCTTGAAAAACAAACATCTGCAGCCCTCGCTCTGTGGGCCCCAGGATTCACAATAAATGCAGGTCAGTCAGTGCCATGCTATGCCATGTCATACCACAATGGATTTTTTTTTTAACTGTAGATTTTATTGGGATGATTCTATTCAGTAATTGCATAAGTGACAGAGCTGTAGTCTCTGAATGGCTTCATTAGGTGAGAAACAGGAGAACTGATTCCCTCCTGCTCCACGCTGATCCCTCTGTGCTGTGCCACCAGCGGGTGGGAGGAGGCGGCAGCAAGTCCCACACGGGTCAAACCTCAGCTGCCCAGAGCAACTGCAGCACCAGGGCAACTCTAGGACCAACATCAGCCTTCTCCTGCAGAGAGAATAGCAGAGCAGATCTGGCTAAACAAGAATCAACTGCAGAGAAAAGAAATATATTATGCATGCACTAGATACGTACAGCATATTTTTATTCCTGTCCACGTTAAGCTGTGCTCCAAGACAGCAAACCCAATGGGATAGAGATGTATCCATAAATTATTAAAGGAATTAAATGGGAAATATTTTGATGGAAAGTGAGAGACTCTAAGCATGTTTGATTTTAGAGCTAAAAAGCAATACTATATATTTTAGGTAAAAATATTAGTTGACAATGCATCCCATTTGACTGAAAAATCAACTAAATAAAAATTAACACATCAGCACAAGAACAAAATTAACAGTCTATGGCAGATGAATCCTCTATTGCACCTGTCCTCCACTGTGCAAAAGAACATCAGCCTGCCACTGATTATTTCTTTTTGACATGATTTATCACCTACTATTCTTTAAACTTGATAAAGCAAATTAATCTTTGATTGCAGGAGCCACTGGAGGTTGTCATTAGTCATGTAGTTTGGTGAGGCTGCATGTGTTTCATTTACCAGTCACAAAGAAATGAAAGCCCAGCAGCCATTACTGCCTGCTTCAACTGCCTTCCTGACCCACCCAAGAGAAAAGACAACTGAATTCCAGACACGGGATATTAAGCAGCTACTCCAGGACTGACCCACATAAACAGAACAGAGTATTTGCTTTTCCAGAAAGAATGCTGATGCCTTAAAATGGATGTTCTCAGGAAACAAATTCTAATGATCAACAATTTGATCTGATTAACATATATTTCAAGCTAGAAGTCTACCAAGTTGTATCAATAATGTGATTTTAGGTATTAAAAAATGAAAATTGAACCTTAAATAATTGTGTACTCATCCAGAAGACATATCGGAAAAGTCTCAGCCAGCCTAGCAAATGTGCACAAACTGAAAATCCCTTAAATTTGTGGGCTATGGCTGGGCCATGCGATCAGCCCCGAGCCCTCCTGCCCAGCACGTTTCAGCTGTCTTCGCCACACCAGGATTCACTGCAGCTTTCTGTGTCCATCTGCCCTGGGCCCACTGCTCCCCTTAGCTCAAACCCACTGTCCCCCTCCTCAGCTGGTGAGGGTGGGAGCACCTGAAATAGGGACAAATGGCAAATCTCATTGATTTTATTGACCATGCTTCACAGCATGGCAGATAGTCTCTCTGGACCAAGTCCAGCTCCAGGATTCACCTCCTCAGCAGCAGAGGTGGTTGGGACTGGGAGGGCTGGCCACGGGCTGAGACCCCGCGGCAAACCGGCCAGCCCGGGGCTTTCAGGGAGCTCTGAGCCCAGGGAACCACAATGAAACTCTGCTCAGCACCTTCCAGGAACACACTCCCCAGAGAGGGCCAGGAGCTGTTCAGGGAAACACATCCAGCAAGAAACAGTGGTCCAAAGCAGAGGAACCTCCAAAGGGAGGTGTGTTTGGAACCTCGCTGCAGCCCATGCCCAATGAGCAGAGCAGCCGTGGGACACCAGGGACACACAGTACAGCATTGGCCCTGACACCACAGGGACACACAGCACAGGACACACACACTGACACCAGGGACACACAGCACAGGACACACAGACTGACACCACAGGGACACACAGTACAGCATTGGCCCTGACACCACAGGGACACACAGCACAGGACACACACACTGACACCAGGGACACACACAGTACAGCATTGGCCCTGACACCACAGGGACACACAGCACAGGACACACACACTGACACCACAGGGACACACAGTACAGCATTGGCCCTGACACCACAGGGACACACAGCACAGGACACACACACTGACACACAGGGACACACAGTACAGCATTGGCCCTGACACCACAGGGACACACAGCACAGGACACACACACTGACACCAGGGACACACAGCACAGGACACACACACTGACACCACAGGGACACACAGCACAGGACACACACACTGACACCACAGGGACACACAGCACAGGACACACACACTGACACCAGGGACACACAAAGGACAGGACACACACACTGACACCAGGGACACACAGTACAGCATTGGCCCTGATACCACAGGGACACACAGCACAGGACACACACACTGACACCAGGGACACACAGCACAGGACACACACACTGACACCACAGGGACACACAGCACAGGACACACACACTGACACCAGGGACACACAGCACAGGACACACACACATTGACACCAGGGACACACAGTACAGGACACACACACTGACACCACAGGGACTCCACAGCACCACAGAGAGAGGTTCCCATTCTGGCCAGGAATGCCAGGCAGGAGGTACGCCTGAAACACTGTCCAGCTTTTATTTCTATACATTTAACAGAAACCCCACACTAGCCCAGGGTCTGTCCCCAACAGCTCTTCCAATGCCATGTTGAAGCAGTTTATTAACCGGGGACACACAAAAGCTGCTACTTCTGAAGCCAATCAGAATTTTGATGTATAAACCCCACACAATTATGGGGCTATGATGTCTGACTTTCTCAAGGTATATATATTGAAATAGTAAATTACACATTTAGAAATAGTAAATTTAGAAATAGCATATCACTATTAGTATGATGTGCTGGGAAGGTCATAGAGCCAGGAAAACAAAGGAACATCATCAAACAACTCAGGGTATTCCTAGTGTTGCCATTACTATTTGCATCAAAATTAATTATTGCTACTTTGTGTTGAAGAAATAACTCAAGCTATTTTTCAATGTCGATCTACAGCATGAAAGTTAAATTAAAGATTTACAAATTACTGTGAGGTACTTAATTTGATGTGTTAGTGTTTTTTTGGTTTTTTTTTTTTTTGTTTCTAAACTGAGCCATTTGGAAGTATCTATATGAAAATTACATTTCAGTACTAGAGAGGCAATTTGTATTCTAGAATTAATAATAACAAATACAGATAATAACTGCAGGAAAAAATCCTCGGAAATATCACCACAGGAATCTCTGTAGATATTTGAGAAAGCAGAATAAAGACAGTCACTGAACTGTGAATTATGAGTAGTTGTTTTCCATACACAAATGCATTTTTAAAAGTGAGAATCTCTACATGCAGTAGATTTTCCACTTTTTTTTCTTAGTTGCACAGATAATTGTATGTTTAAATATAAGTACAATAACTTAGGATTCATATAAAAATACACACATTGTTTGGCTCCATTGAGAAGCTATAAATTTCATCTATTGAACATTAGCTAAAAAATTACACGTGTTTATCATCTGGATTATTCTCAGATTAATAGAGATAAATGGCAAAACATAATCAGCACCAACTCTGCAACTTAATCATTGCATCTGAGCTATAGGAAACACTTAATTACTCTCATTTACTAGGTGCAATCTAATGAGGAGACATTAGCCAAATGAAAAGAATGCAGTACAAACAAACAAAATAGTTATACCATCATTAAAAACAAACTCTGACAGTGCAGGTGACAGCGTATGCAGGATAAATTACCATAATGTCCTAAATGCTGAGCTGTCAGCATGCTAATGCCGGATCGGATACCCAGGGAATGTCGGCACCGGAGCTGTCAGAACCGGGGATCATCAATCACCTCCCAGCCCCGCTCCGCTCATTAGCGCGCCTGTGCTGGGCTCGGCTTCGGCACAGCGAGAGGGAAACCTCGGCTGGCACACAGAGAGAGCGGCCCGCAGCCCTCCCGGAGCGGGGCAGAGCCTGCAGCCCGAGAGCACGGGCAGGCTGGGCCCCAAAGCAGCACCCCCAGCACCCCCAGCACCCGCTGTCCCCAGCACCCCCGTGCCTCCACCCCCGTAGCCTCAGCACCCCCCGTGCCCCCACCCCTGTCCCCAGCACTCCCCGTGCCCCCAGCACCCCCTGTCCCCAACACCCCCTGTCCCTAGCACCCGCCCTGTCCCCAGCACTCCCCGTGCCCCCAGCACCCCCCCTGTCCCCAGCATCCCCCGTGCCCCCAGCACCCCCCGTGCCCCCACCCCTGTCCCCAGCACCCCCGTGCCCCCAGCACCCCCGTGCCCCCACCCCTGTCCCCAGCACCCCCTGTCCCCAGCACCCCCCCTGTCCCCAGCACCCCCCGTGCCCCCACTCCTGTCCCCAGCACTCCCGTGCCCCGGAGCTGCTCCCACAGACCAGGCTGAGAGGGCTCCTGGCACATCCCTGCCTGTCCTGCACCAAACGGAACCCAGGACACTGCCTGCTGCTTACACAGCCACCTACTACAGTGACACTCCGTTTATCTGAACATGTTTTTGTCTTGACTCTTTAAAGGAACACACAGACTCAAAAAAGCCATGCAAGAATAGCCCAGCCAGGCAGGCAGGTGTGTCAGGGCTGCCTGTGTCCATCCCCACGTGTGCCAACGACCCGAGGAGAGCAAAGCACTCTCTGCTTACAAAACACTGCTGCTCCACTGCTGTAATACCAGCAGTGTCACAGTGATGAAGCTCGGTGGAATAATACCTTTAGTTTTCATTTGACCTTCCAAATTGCTCTGTTGAGCACAGTAAACATTCATTAAACTTTGAGAACTGCAAAGTTTCAGATATCTGGGGCTGGGTCCAGCTGAGAGTTCTTCCATACACACATTCATCTTCTCTCACCTTTATTTTGAGGTCTTAAGTGATAGAAATGCTAGAGAAAATGCAGTGAGGTTGAAAGATGAAACTACTTCATCCATAACAGAGCAACCATAAATCACCCTCAGATTGAGGGAAGAAATGAACTTTAAGAATGTGAAATGATAAACCTGAGAATTAAAGAACTTTTTAGATTCCAATGCAAGCGAAGAGATCCTATTATTAAGGAATCCAATTTTCAGGTTCTGCTGATTTCCATGGCATTAATAATACTCATTGTTTCCAAGGCTTAGGCCAATGTGCTGTTCCATTCTTGTATCTTAAATATTGTTTCAGAAGCACAATCCAGAAAATACTGCTCAGATACGGAAATCTGGTTTGTATTTTATACAATTATACTTTCCCTTTCCTAATTAAGATGTGAGGAGGAAAAAAAACCCAACCCACATTAAAGAATCATGTTATCCAAGATTCTGCTTGTGTCTGCAGAAGCTGAAAAAGAGACTGGAAGGGTTTTTGTTCGTATAATTCAGGTATCACCTACATGCAAATGCATTTGAGAGGGATAATTAACACTGCACCTTATACTCTTATTCAAGCAGGTCTCCAGAATCCTTTAGCAAATATACTACAAAGTCATTTATTAAGCAGAAGTACAGAAGAAGACAGACAGGAATGGCAGAGAAAGAAATTCAACAGGTAATAAAATATTTTTGAATTGATTTCAAA
This sequence comes from Molothrus ater, assembly GCF_012460135.2. Classification (NCBI taxonomy): domain Eukaryota; kingdom Metazoa; phylum Chordata; class Aves; order Passeriformes; family Icteridae; genus Molothrus; species Molothrus ater. The sequence goes on along the minus strand of NC_050492.2, from coordinate 428,314 downwards.
GACTCAGAATTTAATTTGGGTGCCTTTTGTTGCCCTTGTAATTGGGGATGGCAATCCTCTGTCAGTGCTTCCAAACAGCCCTCCAGAATTCCAGCCAGACACATAAAATCCAAACCAACGAACACCGATTCCCTCAGACCTCAGCACATCCCTTTGCTTGCACACAAAATCCTGTCACACCTTTGCAAACCCTGCCCTTCTGAACAACAGAGCCAGAGTCAGGACAAACCTCTCGGAGTGGGCAGGGAGCCCCTGCCCATAGATGGAAACAGACAATATTAAACTCTGATTGAAAGCACAATTAAATAATTACCTGGTTTGGAGGATTTTTTTGATGCAAAAATTTATGTTTCCTGAATGTTATACTTCAGGTGGTTCTCCTATGTTCTACATAGGAATCAGCACTTTCTTTAAAGAGAATTAAATACAATTTCTTTTCCCAAATCTAACAAGTAAGGATACAGAAAGAAATGTAACATTTTGAATTCATGAACCATGGATGGACTACCCTTACACAAGGCTCATGCTGTTTTTGTTTTTTTTTAAATAAGACTGTGTTTAAATTGTGGGCTGGTAAAACAAAAAACAACCCAATTTTATCAGGCTCCTTCCTTGTGAGGACAAATGATCTCTTAAAGGCCCTTTCCTTGGTTTCTGATGGACAGAATAAAAATATGACTGAAATATCTTGCAAGCAGTTAACAAATCCATACTTACAGAAAACGAAGTAAGGAAAAGGATTAAGGGAAGTTTGAGAAAAGATTGCTCATGCATGGACTGTGAGTACTGTTAGCAGGTAAAGACAGTAATATGTGAAAGCCCAAAAATATGTTACAAGTCTTCTTAAGAAAGTAACATTTATTGCCTTTCAAGGATGACATATTCCAGTAATTCTGTGTTTACTTGTTTAAGTAGGCTTGAAAATAAAGTTTTCAATACTAACAAGAGAAAAGAATGAATAAGAATCATTGAAGTGCATACTAAAGATCTTCTATATATTATGGATATGTAATAGGATTTTTTCCTCCATCATAAGATATTGCAGGGGTGTTACTGTCTGTATTTAAAGAGTAATAATGACAAACTATTCTTAAAGGGGAATCCTTCCAGATTTGTAAAACACTGGTGACAGGAGCAATCAAACTAAGAAAAAGCAGTCAGTCCTTGACTGATATTCTCATTCATTTTTATGACAAATGAAGTACATTATAGGAAAAACAAATGTAAGAAGTTTGTTTAACAATATTCTGCATATTCATACAGTACGATGTAAGAATAAAAAAAAATTCAAATCTAACTAGATTATCATTTGCTTTGCATATAACATTGAGTACCTATAAACACTGAGCTATTAACATTGAGTAACATTGATGCTATAAAGTATCATCATTCACTAGTATTAAAAAGATATAAATTCAGTTGAGAACAGTTGATACACTCAACAGATCATAATCTCAAATACTGCTTTTAATTCATGATTATTTTTAAAAGTTACAACAAATATATGGACTCTGAAGTCCCTGAATTATGTAAAACTAGTTTTCCACAGACTGAAGGGCTAAGCATTTACAACATAGATTAAAACGATAACATTAAAAACTCAAAACACTGATAAAATTCCCTTATTTTAAAGACTAGTAATTTCTTTTTATAAAACATTTCCTAATTCAGTTTTATAACACAATTACTTGTGAGCTTTGCTAATGACAGACATGATACTGGCCCATGACCTGTGAGTAATGCACCAAAATAAGGTGATTTTAAATCTGTGGATTAGCTATTATTTAGATTTATGATTTAATGAATGGTAACATATTTTGCTACTTTATGAAGCAATGAGCAAATCATAATGTCTTTTTCTTCCGAAGAAGCTCTCCTTGGCAACCATCAATGGAGTGTGACTGTAATTGATAACCTGAGCTGATTTTACATTCTGTTTGAAATCCGGGTTCACAAGGTTAATTATGGCCCAGCCACAGCTCATGGGAATACAAAGCTGTTGTGCCTGCCTGGCTGATGAAGATGTACAGCATGATCCCAGCAGTTCCCTGACACAGGAGGGACCTCCAGCACCACACTTGGCACTGACACCCACCCCTGACAGCCACCCTGTCACTGCTGGTGGCACTGACACCAACCCCTGACAGCCACCCTGTCACTCTGAGTGGCACTGACACCCACCCCTGACAGCCACCCTGTCACTGCAGGTGGCAGTGTCAGAGCTATGGTCCTGCTTGCTCAGAGAACACACTGCTCTGCATGTTCTTTCTGCTGCCTTTTGCTTCATGTCTTCTATTCTATTAAATGCAGGGATCAATAATTGTGTGTCAATCCAAAATAAGTTACCAATTAATATCCAACAAAATTACCATTGAGGAAGGATCAACACTTGGTTCCATTGTCAGTCCCCTCTTCTGCAACACTGAATTGAAACATGCAGCAAAGGAGTCTCGTTAATGAAACGCAAGTACAAGAGATGGGAATTTTAAAGACATCTCAGAATTACTATAACAAACCACTTACAAGGCAAGGGAAGATAAGCATTACATCATGAATGAGCAGTTCAGTGATTTCATCCTGAAAATCAGCACCAATCAATGACCTTGTGAACCACCAGACCAAGCTTCCCACTCAGCACTACAGCACCAAGCACACCCTGGCAGCCTGACACACACTTTCAGTATCCCAGAGAAGCACGAGCAGGGCAGGGCTGCGAGCACAGAGAGCTTTGTCTGTCTGTCTGCCTCCCTTCAGCTGCAGCCGAGGCAGCGTGGGGGTGGCACAGGGAGCCTCAGCACCCAGGGTGCTGCAGAGCAGCAGAGCCTGGGCAAACTCAGCTTCACTTATAGTACAGAGCACAGATCAGTACAATCCTCTTTTTGAGTTCTGCACTGCAATCACTGTGGGCTCAGAAGTGAAACCAGGCAGTGGAAGGAGCAGCAGCAGCCACCAGCTGCTCTCCTCAGCTACCTCAGCAAAGCTGCGCCATCGGCAGGGACACCACTGCTTTCTGCATGAGTCCTACCTTCCTTTGCTCTCCAGATGGATGGTGTGTCATCTAGAGGTTATTTTCTAACAGAAAAACGAAGCAGAAATCTCATTAGTTATCCTCTATGTTCATAGATTCACAAGTATTAATACAAGATTTTAAATGGGAAATGCAACATTAACTTCTACATGATTCAATCATGGTAAAGAACAGATAAAGTTTCTAAAGAGACCTAGAATACCTAGAAGGAATCTTGTGGATGCTGAATACTGTTCATACCAGTACAGGCAACCATGTCCCTTAATCCTTTTATAAAATCACTCAAATTTCATTTAAAAATCTGTTAATAATTTTCCCTCCATAATACCCCCTCTGGGAGGCTCCTCTGGATGAGCCTGGATGTTTTGAATTTCTAACCAAAGCTGTTTGATAGCCATATCCATCTGATCCTGGGCCAGCAACATCCTTAATTTAAAAAGCTCTTTTACCTGCCCTGAATTTTTAGCTGTCCCCTCCCTCTCCCACACACAGTGATGGATCCTGTCCCATCCCAGCCCACATTCCCAGGGCTCCCCAGGCAGCCAGGAAAGGCTCCACTAGATGTCTACAGCCCTGCTGCACATCCCTCCTGCTTTGAAGGACTCTCTCTAGGAGCTGCCAAGGTAAAGCAGAGAGGGCTAACACCCACACAATTGTTACTTCATATTTGTAACGGGACAGGCCAAAGGAGGTGACATTTTTTAAGGCAACATAAGCTTCATAAATGGGTTTAAAAAGGAAAGCGACAAATTGAAAAAAATCAAGTGTACAGCTTGCTATTGCGGCATTCACTGGCTAATCAAGTGATCAATCTACAGAATGCTTACTCATCTTTAGTAAAGCTACATGAAATCATCAAAAAAAGGCTGTTAAAGAAAATCCATATTCAGAATTAGTATATGGCAAATATTAAAATGCTAAAAATGATACAATTCTTAAAGGTTGAAAAATGAAGAAAAGTGCTTGCTATCCCAGGAGAACTCCCAAAGATATCCAAACTTCTGGACCTGAAAGAAATGTCTCTGACCCAGCATCTGGTGTCTGTGTCTGTCCTCTTAAAACAATGAAAGAGAAATAAAGGCAAAAATTCAGCCTCCCATCACAGAGAAAAAATCTATTACTATATAAAAATCGACTACAAAGTAAGCAAAATTATCTGCTTAACAGTGGAAAATTTAGGCCCAGATCAACTAAACAATAAGAACTAGTGAGAGGGCATTATGTGTTTATTTCCCTTTTCTGTGCTTCTTTGCTGTGTCTTGTAACTTATTTAAAAGGAGTATTTGTACGTGAGGACATCAAAGTCACCCAAAAATAAGGTTCCAGTCCTGAAATATCCCTGCCATCTCTGATAGTTTAGTTTTATGTTAAGTGAAAGCAAGATTACCTACTGCCCTTATAATCCACACAGTGGATGAAAGGTAGGAAAATATCTACAGGGCTGTGCTATTTGGAAGATTTTCCTTCTCTTCCAGGTGCTGCTCTCAAAGCTGGGTACCCTGCAATGGTTTGCTGGCTAAGGAGACAGCCAAAATCTGCCTGGATGTACACAGCCCCTTTTCCTGCAGGTGAACAACCCCGGAGACTCCAGGAGGGCTCCAGCCTCCACCCCAGGCATCCCAGCCTGGGGGTCCCTGCCCCATTCCCTGTGTCCATCCCGGCTCTATCCCAGCTCCACCCCAATTCCATCCCGGCTCCATCCCCATTCCACCCCAGCTCCATCCCTGTTCCATCCTGGCTCCATCCCCATTCCATCCCCATTCCGTCCTGGCTCTGTCCCGGCTCAACCCCCGCGGTCCCGGGGGAGCTCCAAGCCCAGGGCAGGGCCTGGCTGCTGCACAGGAACACGAGGAACGGCTTTAAATGTTTGCCACTGTGTACTCAATATGGGTAATCAATTGAGATAAACTACAGAAAAAATTCCATCAGCTGCTATGTAATAACTCCAGTTTAATAATCATTGAACACAGTTGTAGCCAAAGTACTGCAGCCTTAAATCAAAGATCACTTCATATTACAAGGTCTTAAGGGACAATTTTGCCTAAGAGTATATGTGGCATGCTTAGATATTAGCATAAAACTACAGTCACTACAGTTATTTTCAATACAAAAGGTTGTCTACAAATCAAAATTAAATCCCCTTCACTTTATTCTGAGTAAATGGCTGCATAAGGATGCAAACAAATTAACTGAAAGCTTGAAAGTCAAGTTCTCAATTACTATTTAACTGCAACTTTACTATATTTGAATATAATTTACTGTATACTTAGCTGTTTTAAAATGGAATCCAATACTGTATAATAAAACCCCAAATAGCACAACAAATGATTTATGATGATGCAAATATACAAATACTTGGGTCTGAATAGTGCTCTTTCTGCATATATTGCTAACTACTGTATCAGCCTAACGTCTAATAAATCATTCATGAAAAGCCAAAGTACATCATTTGCTATGCTGCTGCTCAAAATCTGCCTGGCTCTGAAAGGCCTGCTGACACAAAGACTTCAGAGGAGCTCTTACTCCTAGGTAGTAAAAGCTGAGAACTCTCACTTAAAGCATGGTATTTCTATAGATCCAGGGAAGGAGATAAAACTGGAAAAATTCTAAATAGCAGGCTTCAATTATGGAATGAAACCAGGAGTTCATCAGTTTATATACTATCAAAAACACATCATTACTTTGTTGACCATCCATTAATAAGCAATATTATGAAGTAGCACCACACCTCTATGTGTAAAAATATAAACATCTGCAGTATCAGAGAGAGACAGATCTATAACATCATCTGTGTAACAATGATGAAGTGCTCTATGCAGAGTGTTCTATTTGCAGCAGTGATTCATGGTGCTGGGCAAAAAAACGCTGACACTCTGAGAAGATATTTTCCCGTAAAAGGTTGAAGTCCTTAAGCAGCAAAAAACACCAACGTCCATCATCTTTAAGCTCTATTGATTTCTGGTGAAGATTTAAAAGGCTGTTTACTTATTTCCCATCATTTCTGTCGGAGCTGTAACAATTCTCTTCCCACTGAATAAACCTCTCATGATCCTCTTGGTGATTAAGGTCAGACAAAATGTCAAACTCCTAATGCTAAGTGCTTTCACATTAAAAATTAATACCAAATCACCAAGTAAAATCCAAACAAGAAGTCAGACATGTAAATAGAACACAATAAGGGCAATACTGACCATTACAAAATAGAGCTGTAATGCATACATGAAAAAATACTTGGCAACAGGTAAGAGTGCACTCTTTCACTTTTGCATCTTTAACCCCCTTCCTTATCTCAAGAGTTATTGTACTATGTTTGAGACAATCCTTTTAAAAATCCTTTTTCCATTAAAGCTTGCAGTCACCTCGTCTATTTATCCCCAAATGCCATTTACTATATGACTGAAGTATTACAAGGATTGTTTTTATTCCATTCTGAACTTCATCCAGGAAGAGAGGATTATTTTTACAGCTGCTGCTGAATACAAAGCCAGTATACAGGTAACAAAAAGACATCATAATGACCCTCTAAATCAAACTCAAACTTATTGCTAATCATCTATGTAACATTTTAAACCATTGAATATATACAGACATGAACAGAGGAATGCAGAGCACAGCCCTGACAGAGGCTTCCCAGGGCTTTTATCCAGACTGCTGCTGCTCCAGGCAACCAGACCATATTAATTCATTCATAAACTTAACAAGTACAATTCCTAAAACTAACTACTTTCTTCAGCCTTTTAAACTGTTACTGACATCCTGAGCATGAAAGCATGAAACCATCAAGTGTAGAACCAAACCTGTAGAGTTTGGAAGCCTGCAAGTAACTATAGAATAAACCACAAAGATAGATTTCAAATAAAGTACCAAGACAGCCAAGTATAAACACCGGTTTGGTGTAACCAAAGGAATTTATTCCAGCAGGTTACCTTTAAAGTTTTGGCCCACCTTGCCAATTGACCTCCAAAAGATTGGTCTCATTTAGAATGCATGAACACAAATGAGAGATTCACAGGTGTTATAGTGAGGAAAGGAGCCCTTTATAGTGCCTGGGTTCTGAATGGCCAGTTCAAGGCCATCTTCTGTCAGAGCTGTGCCATGTGTACAGAAAGGTCAAAGTTACTGCACTGAGAGGTGCCAGGAGGCATGGCAGGAATGAGGATGGTGATTCTGTGATAGGCTTTAATATCAAGCTAGAAATATTAACAAAATGCAGTCAGTTTCCACCACAGATTATAAAAAAAACCACAAAATGCAGCAAAACCAAAGTTGTTACTCTTCTAATTAATAGCTATCTGGTTAGTTTTCATTACTACAAAGAAATTAGGAGCTGTTTGCTATACGCAAATGTAGTTTCTTTGGGATTTTTTTGAGTTTTATCTTGCTCCCACAAGACTTTGATGGGAGTCTTAAAAAGGGTCAAGGAAGGACCTTGACTAAAATACAAGAACAAGTTGTTTGGTTTGTCAAGCAGATAGGATATCAAGGACAAACTGTTAGCCAAGCCCATAACCCAGCAGTGCTGTAACAGAGAAAATGGAGGATGCAGAGAACCCTTCTGCATTTTTTACATTGAAATATTGAATGAGAAATCTACTGTTCCCATAACATACTCCTTGGGAAGCACGATGAGCAACACACAGCTCCTCCTAGGTGTGTGTTGAAACTCTGTAGCTGAAACAATCAGAATAAAATATTAAATAATCATCACTACTTTTGCTATACATTGTAGTGGAATGGTAATGCAACACCAACATGAGATTTGGTGCGTGGTTATCTAACAATGCACAGTGTGTTTGGACACCAACAGAGATTACAAAGATTCAGCACGAATCACACCATAGGAACGTGTCAGTCAGTGAAGTGAAACATGCCAGTTCAGAATAACACAACCTCAGTGAAGCACATTACACACATCTCTGCAGTGTTACAACTTCAAAACTTGATCTGAAAGTTGTGCTGTGTTTTAAAATTAAACATTATAAATGTTTAATATAATTTCAACATATATTATTTTTATGCTTTATCTTAAGAATTTCGAATATTTCAAGATCACTTCCTATGTTAATTTGTATACTGTTTAATATTTCTTAAATACTCCAATTCATATACCAACATGTAAATGCTTTAGGATAAACCTTGCATTTCTGATCCAACTAAAATTTTTTCTGTGCCCTATACTTGTTTTTTTCTATATTAAAAATCACTAGCTACCTTGAATCATACAGGTTTGCAAAAAGTCAAAGAATACTTATTTCCTGCCTATAAGGTAAGAATTTGTAAACAAAGGTTTGTTTTGGCTTTTTTGTTTATTTCAGAATGAGTAAAACTGCCTAATGAAATAACGACTTGTAAAGGAATACATTATAGTTTACCAAAGAAAATAAATCATTGCTAAGAATCTTCAAAATAACACATTTAGTTGGAACTGCCACAAAATCTTGCTACACCCTTCTCTGTGATGTGTTTGCCACAATTAGCCAGGAGGGTGATTATGATCCCTACCTCAGCATCACTGGATTTTACCTGTAAATCCATGAGTGTTTAATAATGACATTCACCATGCCCTCCCTGCACCCCAGGCAGGAGCACTTGTCTGCACAGAGCTGCCCCCGTGCTGTCAGTGTTTTCAGCAGAATCTGACAGCGGGATTTGGTATGGTGGCCACATTGCCTCTCTGCTGCACTGCTGAGTCACAGTAGGAGGGACCTCAAGGTAGTTGTGAGACTCTCAGGGACTTTAATGAGATTTAACTGATAAAGTTTGATATGCAAATAGTGTCCAGGAACTTGCTCAACTTTACTGTTGAATTTTATTTTCATCAACTTCCTATATTGTAAAGATTACTGTATGTTCTTGCTGTCTTGCTCCCCAAACGCTGGTGAAAGTCCCAGAGAGCCATTCCAGGGAGGAATGCAGGACACCCATGAGCCTCCCAAAGCCAGTGAGAATGCAGGACACCCATGAGTCTCCCAGAGCCAGTGGGAGTGCAGGACACCCATGAGCCTCCCAGAGCCAGTGAGAGTGCAGGACACCCATGAGCCTCCCAGAGCCAGTGAGAGTGCAGGACACCCATGAGCCTCCCAAAGCCAGTGAGGAGTTCAGGACACCCATGAGTCTCCCAAAGCCAGTGAGAATGCAGGACACCCATGAGTCTCCCAAAGCCAGTGGGAGTGCAGGACACCCATGAGCCTCCCAGAGCCAGTGAGGAGTGCAGGACACCCATGAGCCTCCCAAAGCCAGTGAGAGTGCAGGACACCCGTGCAGCCCCGGGGCTCTGCTATTTCCCCCAAGGGCAGATAACGAAACCAAGGCATCTGAGACACCTCCTCTCAGAGACAACTCCCGAGAACACGTTAACTGAGAGTACCAGAGTTCTGCTCAGTGCTGTTTCTGCCCCAAAGATGTTCCCAGTGTGCCAGTCTGCAGCAGGCTCCTGTCACTCTCACAGATGTGCCAGCTCAGGCTCATGGCACCAGTTCATGCTCAGAAGGCTCCATGTCCCCAAGTCTGAGCACACCCACATTCAGTGACTGTACAGACAAAACTAAAAGATGTTCCTTATTTCCTGCCTGCATTTTCAGTTATCTGTAGTTTCCTACACTAAGGAAAACTAAAGTAACAAATTGTCAAAATGAAAACTTCATTTGCGAGAAGAAACAATAATCCAGATTAATTTCTGGGTTTATAAACCCAAGATTAATCATGAATGAATATAATTAAGAACAACCAAATTACTCTTCATTAATGTCTTGCTTTCCACAGTTACTCAGCTTCAAACAACAGCCCTCTGATGTACATTTTATATTAAAATCTTGTAAATCTTCTACAGATGTTTTGAAAATTCTTTATTTCAAAGAAAATAAAAAATTATTTACCTTAAATTCACTGGAAGTCTTTAAGAGCAACTCTTCATAGTCTGAACATGCAGTCTCACCTACTAACACAATTAAGTATGTGCTTAACCTTTGAAAGGGTGAAATGCAACTATACTTGTGGTTTGTGTTATCCATGGACAACCAACCACAAAGTTATGTTACTCTATGATTTATGTTTAGTTTGACTCCATCTCTGAGGAAAAGAAAGATTTTTTCCTTCATATATTTTCTTCAAATATTCCAGTCTCGAACCATATGAACTTTTCTGAAACTGTATTTTTGAGAAAAAGATATTCTTCCTCACATATAAAAATCTTTCTATGGCAAATTTTTTTTTGTCATTTGAATATTTCTATAATAGAAATGTATTTTTAAGAGAAGAGTGCATTATGAGCATTACAAAACTGTTAAAACTGTTTAAGCTGTATATTCTAATTAGTTTGGCAGAGCTAATACAAATTATGTTTACAGACTAACAATAATAAAATTGAAGTACTAGTTAAATATGTAAAATAATTAAAGGAATCATTTTTAGCCTGGCATAATTAGCTAATCCACTTTACATGCACTTATTAAAATGAATTTACATGTTATATTCCATAGGTAGTTACACAATAGTGTTTATACAGGAAAAATATAATGAACTAAACTCTTTGTATCCAGCTCTCCACAATTAAAACGAAGACTCCCCAAGTAATATCAATCTAGGAGAGACTAATTAAGTTTGGTTTGATAACCATTCATTTCTTCTATTGCCTCTGAGCAAATTGTTTATTAGAGAAAGTTATTTTACACAAATCAAATCAAACTGGGTAAACCATTATATTTGAGAGAAACCTTAGCCATCAGTCAATTAATCCATCATTTTCTCCAGACACTTTTGCTTAACAAGCAGATCATATTATCAACAATTTAGATATCCTTTGATTCAATTATGACAGAAAATTTATTGACAGCTTCTCTAATACTTTTGTTATGAATAAATATTAAATGTTCTCCACTTTGATGAGCAAACCAAATGCATGTTAGATCTAATAGTCAAAACCTGAGTGATACTTCCAAATGAAATGTTTTTAAAAATATTTTAAACCAAAATAATTTATATTCTGAAAAAGAGTGATCAAACACACCTCACAATTTCTGAGAAATTAGCAAACTATCTGATTTCTACTGATAAAATGAAAACACATCTATATAAGTCTTACCAAATATGCATGAAGAGATTTAACATGAATAAAAGTGAGTGGCTTCATGTAGCACTCTAAAATATTTATGTAAAAATGGCAAAATTATTATGTAAAAATGGCATTATTATTATCTAAAATGGCATTATTATGTAAAAATGGTATCATAGAGACACTTTCTGCAACTACATGCAAGATCTGCCTAAAGCTAATAGAAATATATTCTTCAAACTTAACAGCTGAACATATTTGCTGTGGTAATCATGTCTATTAAAACCCAAATGGTGAGATGTTTAGAATTACAGCTGGCTTAAACTCAAGAAGAGAACACCGCCTAACAATGATTACTCCAGAACACGCAGACTCCCTGACAGACACTCTTTGAAGGAATCAGAACTGACTCATTGAGCACTGAAGAAACCAATTCCTGATGAAAGGACAAAGGGGAAGCTCTCTCCAAACCAACGTCCATCATGGAGATAATGGAACCACACAATCTTCTATCGGTACATAACAGCATCATTGTCACTCAAAGAGTTTTTCCTTGAGCCAAGGAAGTTCCCTGTGGAATGAGGGGAGGTGCAGGAGGTTCCCAGCTGCAGCAGGACTCAGCCCACGAGACAGGCGCTCACTGCAAACTCAGACAGAAGCTCAGCGAGTTTTCCAGGTCTGACACCTTCTACTCATAAGAGCAGTATTTTGTGTCTAGATTGCATATCAGCAATATGTTTTGACTATTTCTCAACCTAGAATGCTCTTATTGTATAGATCTTAGTTAAAAACATTATAATAGATATGTATTGTCAAACATCTATAAAATACAACCCAACAATCATTTGGACTAGCACATAATGATGCATTGTGGTCTACAGACATTGCCTCTACTTTCAGAACTGAAATGAAATGTGAATTCATGCCAAATGGAAGCCAAAGAAAGGTCAAATGTACTTTATTAATAAGCATGTGCTTCCAAAACCCCTGGCAAAAGTGAATGCACATCAAGTTACTTATTGCCTCTCAGTAATTGAGTACTCTACCCTGATGGTTTTTCTAGTCCCCATTAAGAACTCCAGAAGCTTTCATGCAAAAAAATATGGAATATCATTATTATTAAAACTGAAATTGTCAGGTAAATAGTAGTACATCAACTTACAGAATTTTTTAAACAACTTACAGAAGTCTTAACACTGTCTGTTACCTTTTTCAGCAATCTCTGCCTGTAGGTAGCCAAGCACTAAGGTGTCTGCTCTCCCAACACCTCAGCACCCAAAGGTTTGCAACCCTTGCTCATGCAAAAATTCAGCTAAACATAACTGGCAGAAACATGTTCCTACCTTACCAAAATACGGAGCTTACCACATTTTGCTGTAATATTCTAAAAACTCTAGTAGAGAAGAATCAAGTATTGATGAAAGATGGCACATACAGCACAAATTCAGAAGGCTGTGAAGGTTTGAATCCTTTTGAGGAGGCAAGTAAAAAGGATGAAGGATATTGAAATCTCTTTGTCACCATAACAGACCGTTATGTCTTTTTCTCTTTCAGAACCCATCTCTGAAATCTCACAAGAGTATGAAGAGATGCTTCCCTCTTTACATGTCTCATGGTCAGAAGACCTAAGTTCAATTTTCTAAAATACCTTTTTTTCTGTAGCTGGAGAAAGTAACACCTTGAACATATTCTGTGCATACTGGTGTTGTACTGTAAAGTCCCTGGCTCTCTCACAAGAGATTGCTAAACTCCCCAAGTTGAAATTCAGTGTGTCCTCTCATCTTTTATAACTAAGGTATCATAAATCCTTTCACTGTAGCTCCCAAAATTCCTAATGGATACTTTGCCTCTGTGTGTTTGGAGAACTTATATTACATTTAACAGCTGATGTCTGTTGATGCAGTTCTCCTTCCCTGCCTCTGTCCTGCACAAAACCAATGTGTGCAGAGGTCTGGCTGTGCTCTCCCCCATCCCAGCTCCTTGACAACCACTCCACTCCCCCAGAGCTGTAGATCCACCTCTGGAGCTGAAAGGTGCAGTGCAGTCCCTGTGTTTTGAATGCTTAAATATAAAACAAGGCCTATGTGGAACACAAAAAGTGCATGATTCATGAAATAAGGAAACACTAACTCGATCATAACAAATATATTTGACCTTTAAAGCAGTAACAACAAACATTAAAAACACTCAAGCTTTCCTTTGCTGCCAAGTTTATTTTCCTCATAAGTTGTGCCCCATTATGCTACAATAATCCTTCATTACTCCAGCCCAATAATGCACAGTCTATCGTCTACCTATAGTTGTCTGGTGTCTATTTAGTTTTATAGCAAGCAAGCAATTTGAGAATATGGTAATAAAGCCTCAATCACAGTAATGATGTATGATGGGCTATAATTTCTGTGTGCTAATGGTTTACAAACAGTATCCCAATGATGACGGGAATCTCATTGATTCATTATATGAGTGCAATAATACCAAAATAACTTACTATAGATCACTGTTTACTCATGCACATACTGATAACAACCTCTATATATTTCTATATACAGATATATAGAAATAAAATTAGTATTAGTCTTTCCACATAAAAGTTCACACAGCACAAAACATTTTGTGTTGAGTTCCCTAAATCAATGTTTAAAGTTGAAATTACTGCATTCAACGGGTTCTTTGAAAAGCAACCCATTGATTTTAATCTGCTTGAAGCAATCAATTACTCCCTGTCCTCTTTATTCCAAACTGTAATGAAAACTAAACTGCGTTGTCTTGAAAACTAAATGTGAAGATGATCATAAACAGAATTTAAACTCCATGGATTATTCATATCTACCCATTTAGATTTGCCATTTCCATTATGAGTACATTTGCCATGAGCATTTAATGGACATCTAAAAGGGAATTCATTAAAGCAGGAGCTGTTGGCAGCACTTATGGGCTTCAGACTGCTTTATGTTTGCCTTTAATAGCTCACTATTATAAAAGTGATATATTGTGTTCATCCCATTAGTAGTTTGCAGAGAGGTCTCTAAGACATAACAAATCCTTTTGAGTATTGTCAGAATCAAAACTAAATCACAGGGTATTTTTTTTCAAGCGGCATATTATGACCCCAACAAGGTACCATTTTAGGTCATCTAAATTTTGATGATCCTAGCCAAGTAAGAATTTAATGGCCCTATAGACAGTTTGTTCTTTCTCTTAATGAAACATACATTAATTATTAATTCTGTGTCAAATGCACATATTTTAAAAATTTGTCATAACTATTAAGGTCAAGCATGCTTAAAATAAAACATGTATTTCTAAAAAATATCTTCTCCCTTGTTTTGGGCCAAAGGAGTGTCAAGGTAAACAGGAAGCTTAATGCCTCCAACATGTGTGTGGAAACTGCAGTGCAAGCAGCCTCCACCCACCTGCTTCCCCTCCTCCTGGCCCTCCAGGGGTGAGCAGGAGGGATGTATCTGCACAAGTATTCGCTTATTGGCACAGCAGGAAAGCAAAAGGCAAACTAAAACAAAGTTGAACTGCAAAAAGTAATCCAGGATTGGCGACAGAAACACCTCCCCACATCACAGATCAGTCTCACTCGACAGGTTTATGCACCTCTAGAATTAACTTCCTATCATTCACCATCTAAAGATTCATGGTGGCAGCCTGGAAGTGTTCCTGTGATGAAATCTTTATACTATACCAAACAAAGAGGTATTTGATGATTCAGTGCATGCTCAGCAGAAGCACTCCCAGCCCTGTCCATGGCACACAGCGCAGTCCTGCTCGTTTCCTTGTGCTCCCTCTGCCGACCCTCTGCCTCTCACAGCCCGTGCTTCCCAACAGGTGGGACTGATGGATTTATTTCCAAAGGAAACAAATACAAGAATTCACAGCATGTACAATTAAAATTATTTTTTAAAAGATCACTACTAATCATTAGATTTACCTTGCAAAGTATGATTTTCCTTAAAATCCCAGTAGTTCAGGAGATCACCTGAGCTTCCAAGGGTACTGGCAGCTTTACAAAGCAGTCTTGGTACTGCACTAAATTCAGCCATGGTGCCCTGACACTCTGAAAAAACTTCTGCAGGAGGCTGTATAAACTGAAGGCAGCTGCAAAGCCTGTGCAGTTAGAACCAGTCTCTAACACCTTGAAGATCTTCTAGCCTGTGCAGTTTGGTCTTGCAAAAATAAACTAATGTCAATAGCTTGAAAGCTACTGAAGAATCAGGCTTCCTCAAAATTTCTGTACCAGCCCTACTGTAGATTCCTAAAGGGAAGCTGCTCATCTTTCATGGCTCACCTTACCTGGATGGAAAGCTCCTAACAGCACTGACCTCTCACCTGGGTCTTTATGAGCGCTCCTAGAACTGCAGATGACAAGCCAAATATTCCCTGAGGAGAAGAATGACCCAAGGTAGGTTGGTTTGCCACATGATCCCGCAGAAAGATGCTAATTTCTCGTGCAACACAAAAAAAAAGGGAAACAATAGAGAGGCAATGGGTTCATTTTCCTTTTCCTGGAGAAGAAACACCATCTGGTACCCTCTAACACCATACCTGTGTGCACTCTGGCTTTTCAACACCAGAGTCAATCACATAAGCAAAAGTAGCCTTTGTATTTTTTAAAAGTATTTTCCCAGTTAAACTTCGCATTTGAAAACACTTTACAGCTTTTCCTAATGGTACTATAAAATGGGATGAAAAGTACAAATGGTTCAAATATTTAGTAGAAAAGAAAAAAAAAGTTACCAGAGTGCAAATGTTTGGATGAGCCATGAACTGCCACCCAAATAGAAACAGAAGTGCTTGCTGGAAGCTCTGCCCTTGACTGAGCAAATGCAGTTTCTGCAGAGATTTCTGTACAGACCTCTCCTGGTACAGTTATTGTCACACAGGTGGAAAAGGAAGGAAGTAGGTGTGACATCTCACCTGCCTTAGAGGAGTCTTTTCTCTTCACAAGGAAGCATTTTACAATGATGTGGATGTTTTCTCCATCTGGCACTCCCAGACAGTGTGTACATAAGTCATGTGAAGCCAAGGGTAGCACAAATAAAAAAAAATAATTTGATTGAGAAATCTGATGACTTCATGCATCTGGAAGGTTTCCAGATCAAAGGAAACAGAGGAAATAGCTGAAGCCTTATTTCTATCTCAAACCTTAAAAGTTTTCTCATTCTATATATTGGACATGACTGCTGCTCTGAAGAAAAGACTCCTTAGGAGCTCAGCTCCACCGTGATGCATTGCTGGTCAGGTGACAACACCTTAACAAAAGACACAAAGGTTTCTGCACATGCAGCTCCATGAACACTTGATCAGGCCAGCACAGTTACTTGTAAATAACTCTAAAAAGCATGAAAAAAGCAATTAATAGACCATAATAGGAATACAAACTGTCCAATCTTATTTAATTAAAAAGAGCAGGAGTAGTGATATGAGAGTAAAAGCTAAAAGGAAGAACAGCATGTCCTTTGCAATTCTGGATTAACCTAGTACTTAGAACTATAACAAAAAGCCCCAAGTGATGGACAGTTCCCATGCTGTGTTTAACACTCAGTTTTTTGTAAGGTCAAAACCAACTGACCTTGAGGTCACAAAAGGTGGAAGTCTGCACTTTATCTACTCAATTTCACCTCTGTTTCTCATGTAAGAATAGAAATCATCAGTGCATGAAGCTACCTGGGAAGATTGCTACTTGAGTAGCAATTATTTTCTCAGGGAAAAAAAAATTAAATGAACCAAAGTTAGTGCTGTGGAACAATTCCTGTTTAGGAATGCTGCCAGACAAATACATATTCCCCTTTATAAATCTAAACTGACAACATTGTTCTAAAGGAAAATCTAGAAGATCATCCAGAGGACTGTTTTTGTACTACACTAATTGCTGGTAACTAAATTAAATTCATGAGTAATTTTGAAGGAGAGGTTAACAACTGATCAGGTAAAATCATACAACCCCTCTTTCAGCAGTGCTGGACAGTGCACACCACAAACCCAGGACCCAAACAGAATGGTGAATAACTCACCCAGTATCAACAAGAATTTTCTAACCTCCTGGGATCTTACTGGATTGTCCTTTGCATAATTTTTCTCTTTGAATTACACAAATATGCAATAAGCAATTTAATAATTAACTTGAATCATAAAAATTGCTGTAGTCTAATATTAAAAAATTATTCACTCTGCTCTGAACTCTGATGGTTAATTTACTTACTGAAAGGTCTGTTAAATTAATTTATTAAGCTACTTAAATAATGAAGATACAAGGCCAATGTACAGCAATGAAACCAATATATTTTAGATGAGTAAGTCAAGTTAGCCTGGGTTGCTGGGGTTGTTTTTTTCCCCAAGATGCCCTGTTTGCTACTTATTCCTTCTTGCTAAGTTGGTTTTGGGAAATGCAGCCCAAGTGAAAAGGTCCAGCAGTTAGAGGTTACTCAGAGAAGAGAATCTGCTTGAGGTGAAATATGTGAATTTTGAAACAAAGAGCATAATCAACATAAAAATTACCAACAATCTAATAAATACAAAGTCATATTTAGTGATGTGGGCAGCAAACAGTGTCAGAACAACCAAGTCTGGCCATCAAAAACAAAGCAGAGGCTGGAAAGCCACAAAACAGACACACATGAAAGCTGAATCCAAAACAACTGTTATAAAGCAGAAAGAGGAATTCTATTAGGGACCTATTAGGTATATCTGTACCAGAAAAAAAAATCATTTAGCAATGCAAAAGATCCTCTCTCCTAGAAAAATCTGAAACACACTTGCATTCAGAATAAGATGTAAAATGCTGAAAGACTGATTCTCTTAACATTTACTGCCAAACAGCATTCCCTAACTATCCATTACTGAGACAGGTAACCAAATTAACCAAAGGAGTGGCTATCACTCACATGCCAAGGAAATACAACAGAATATTAATTTACACAAGCACTTAAAAGTCAATTACTACTATGCATATTTTGCATACAAAAACAAAATGTATCAAAAGGTTGCTTCATTACAGATGCAAACATCTCCATGTGTGGAATTACTGGCAGGCGACTTAGACTAGTTTTGCAAATGAACTATCCACCTAATTTCACAGGCAGTTTCATGTTCTGTCAGCAGAAACACTAGAATTTTTCCTGAAGCAAATAAATGCACAAACTCAACCTCATTCCTCTTCAAAACACACTTGTGATATTATTAGGAAAGTCTTTTCCTTCTTGTCCTTTAAGCATGCAGCAGGTTTTTATGTTGTTAAATTGCTGTACTAAATTGTCTGAAATGTAACTCTGAGAAAAATTCATCCTGTTTGCAGCATTTTGTGACACACTGTACCACTACTTTATCAGCATTTTGTTGTCACCATAGCTTCTCTCTCCTCCTGCCACCAGCTCAGTTCGTTCTGGGCACTTGCTATTAGAAAAACAGTATTCTCTCTCACATCACAAATTATACTCACATCCAAATAACTCAATTATTTATTTGCCAAACACTTAAACCATCAATAATTTGGAGTGGAAGTAGGATTAGATTTTAAATTGGCAAGTGATGGAATCAATTCTGAAATGTTTAAATATTAGTTTTACAAATATTGCTTATAGCTTAATAGCATCATAGATGTAACTTCACACAGATATTGGCTCTAGACAGTAATTATACCCTCAGCCTAATGTTGCAGTTAATGGACATACACATTTCAGTGATAATTGCAATCCCTGAACATGATAATGTGCCTTTATTAGGAGCTACAAAATAAAGCTCAGCAACAGTCAAGTGAAGAACTGAACTGTGCTTATTATTTATTGTCAGTATTGCCTTATTCATGTTATAAAATTCTAAAATAAAATAGTGTGGCACTTAAACCAGTGCTTTAATTGCAAACATGTGAGTAAAGAATATCTCTATAATGATTCATGCAGGTTTGGTTTCATGAGCAAGGAGTCCAAAGGTAACGAGTGAGAGAGACAAAGGTGTAAGTGACAGAACAGCAAATACAGTGCAATTCAGGGGAAAAAAAAGAAAAGGAGGTTTTAAAGACTTAAATGTTTTAAACGTCATTGTAATAGAAGGAGGAAGGCAGGACTATGTAAAATCGGAGAAAAGAGAAAGGAGAATAAAAATTTCCCAAGCAAAGGCAGAAAGGAATGTGCTCTACAGTGCGTGAAGAAAAGCATCAATTCACATATAAAACAACCAGATAAAAATGATGGAATTGAGGACATGTAAAGAGAAGAACACTGTACAACTCAACCTAATGAGGAACTCGGTGTTTATGATTCCACAAAGTTTTGAGTTTTTGTCTCTATGTCCTGATGGTTTATTTGCTGTTTGTACAGAATTTCCAGGTAATGGAGAAATTCAATAAAGAAATTTCCAAAAGCAGTTAAAGGGCAGATATTGTGATTTAAAGTTTGCCACGGTTTTGTTACTAAGAACTACTTATTTTGACTTCTGTACTAACACTTACATTCTATTTAATTCAGTATGGGCTGTTAAGTGAATTTGGATTTTACATGGTGGGCACTACTCAGTGCTTCCCTGCCATCCTGTAGCTGGAAAAGCACAAACCTGCTGTGTCTGATAAACCACAGGGAGCTGTGCTGGGCTGCTCCCTCCTGCTCACACCCACGGGGCAAAGCTCTGGGTGCCTCACGGGGAGAGGAATTGTGCAACAGCTGCTGGAGCTTTCCATCAGCACCAGAGGATCCCAGACCCACCAAAGCCAATCCCGACTTTCTTTTCCTATGTAAACTGCAGAGAGATTGGATGAGAGCAGTGTGGGAGCTATGAAACAGAGCAAAAATGAGATTTGGCCCAGTGAAGGGAAAAATACCAGTGACAATATTTTTCTTCTGAAACAACTGTTTTTTATTCTTCCTAGAATATTCCACAGAAATAAGTTGCATCCAATTCTCACTGTAATATTTCCTTAACAAACTCTAAATGTTAAACTTAAATGAGAGGCATTTCATGCAATCTGAAATATATTCAGTTCAATTAAAAATAATTGATGCATAGTGAAATAATTCTTCCCAAAGCTGCTGTAAGATCTTCAAAAAATAGAGCTACTTAATAATTTTCATCTCCTACAGGCTAGAGAGAAGCATTATTGCATATTAAAATTGGAGTGTGGTTTTCCCAGAGGTAAAAGAAAGTTATTAAAACAACCTATTTATTGTTGATATAACTATCCATTTGTGCTACACAAAAAGTAACAATTTCAGTACATTAAAAGAAAAGCTAATTAAGGCATAATTAGTATTTTCTATGTTTTGATAATTAAGGGTTAGTTGGCTATTTCTTATCAAATTTCTATTTGAGGTAACCCCAACCATGTCTTTAATGAGCAGCTAACACTATTGAATCCCTGATGGCTGAGGAGTTTAGTGACCACTACTACATTACTTTCATTTATCACTGCCTCTTTACGTATAAATTAAAGTAGCCCTGTAGCTATGTTGATCTACTTTATATCAATTTCTTCATCCATATCAGCTGAATATGTATGGCATTAACCTCATTTACTAGTTTGGAAAAGCTGAATTAAAATGAGATCTAATTTCTAGTGCACAGAACAATTTCAAAACTGCCTGCTAATTCCCAGCACCTGTCAGTGTTGGATCTTCACCTCGTGGTAATGAAATAAAACAGTGTATGTATTTTACAGCCAGGAAAGGATAATCATTCATAAGGGTTAAGATATCATTAATCATGGAGATGCCAGGGCCCAGAGCTTTTGCTCAGCCATTCACAGCTCAACTCCTCCACTCGCAAGGATCCCACTGAAGGCAATGGGACTGCTGCAGATCTCTGCTCTCGTACTGCACAGGGGAAAAGTGGTCGCGTGCTGCACAATAAGTGTATTTCTCTTTTTTGCTAAGTCATGCTTTGTGTCTGCAGGCAATGTAATCAAAGAGATATAAACATACTGAAGAAATCTCAAAATAACAAGAGAATGCCCCTTCCAGGTGAGAGGACAAGCCTGTGTTCAGTGCTTAGGTGACACCTGGCTATACATGTCTGGCTTTCAGGTGCTGCAAACACAATCCAGCAAGAAAGCTATTTTATCCCTCCCCCCTAAACGCACTGTAGTCTAAATTCTAAACCCTTGAGATACTTTTTATGATAGTGCAGATCTGCCAAGTCTAAAAGCCCAGGTTCCCAGACTGTGGAACCGACACCCCTCCAGGGCCAGGTGGTGACTTTATCTCTCCACGGGTACATGAGGCTGCTCCCCAGAAACCCTGCAGCCAGGATTTTCACTCTGCTCTCCCACCTTGGGTCCCCATCACTGCTATTTAAAGATGGGGCAAAAAAACCCCACGGCTTGCTGGAACACCCCATTGCCAGGGATCTTCACTTCCAGAGGGCTCCCTCAAGCTGCAGTACCCGGCACGGATTAACCACCCCAGGACTTCCCTGAGCTCATTCAGGGCTGCCGCTAGCTGCGAAGGATCCGAGCAGGGAACCGGTAATCGCTCGCAGTAAAGAGCTTGCCTAAGTGCACTTTAATAAAAAAATTAACAGGCAAAACAAGCACCGCCCTGGCACACGCAGCTACCGGATGAGAGGACGGTGACATCTCCCGGCGGCCGCGCTCGTCCCGCTGAACTCCGGTCCAACAGCGCCGCGCGCTGGGCTCGGCCCCGCGACGGGCACCGGAACAGCGGCGGCACCGAGCCCGCCCCGCCTGCTCCCGCCTGCTCCGGGCACCGGCACCGAGCCCGCCCCGCCTGCTCCCGCCTGCTCCGGGCACCGGGCACCGGAACCGAGCCCGCCCCGCCTGCTCCGGGCACCGGCACCGAGCCCGCCCCGCCTGCACCGGGCACCGGCACCGAGCCCGCCCCGCCTGCTCCGGGCACCGGCACCGAGCCCGCCCCGCCTGCTCCGGGCACCGGCACCGAGCCCGCCCCGCCTGCTCCGGGCACCGGAACCGAGCCCGCCCCGCCTGCTCCGGGCTCACAGCCACCTCCTATGTGCGCCTTCCTCCTGCACTGGCCACTAAATGATTCTGGTTTCAATCACAAAATGTTAAACGACTACAAGCATTCCCCAGAAAAGTACAATGCAATTGAACTAACAATAAAAAGAACTTCCTGCCTCTATGCCTATAATGTCCAAGAACTAAAACTATTTTTCACTTCCAGAATAACTCCTAATGCAATCTCATGAGAAAAATCTTCAACCAAAGCAATCTCTTTTTTACAATCACTGTGACAATGTGTATGTGGAAACGGAACTGTTACAAGAGTCAGAACTCCCGAGTATGAAGGTGCCTTAAACTTGTTTCAAGTTCATGATTCTAAGTGAACTGAAGAAATTTCAGTAACTACTACCTTCGCTCAGTTGCATTTCCTTTGATACATTAATCGGCAAGACTTACCAGTTTTATTGACCCCTGGCAATATTTTATGGCCATTTAGAGGCAGTCACAGCCAACCCCTGCCCATCCTACAGGCTGCTGATCCAGCCTGTCCCAGGAGAACCGGGAATAGCTGCACATTGAACTGCTCCAGGGAAGGCTACAAACCCCTCCTTTTGCTTTTTCCCCCCTGAGGGCAAATATCTGCTTAGCAGCACTGCTTTTCCAGACAACTTTCTTCCTCCTACCCTGCTAGAAATACACCACAAAACAGTGACACTATGAAAACTAAGTCATGCCAGCATTAAAACAAAATATCTACTGATAGACAATTGATAGACCAGTCCTGCACAGTTACCAGAGAGTCCAGTCCAGTATTCAACAGAAATTTATTATGTATATGTTCATTCAAAAGTCTGCCTGTTCCAAAGCCAGTCAATCTTGATGCATCATTTTTGTACTGGAATGGTTATGGCACTAAAAGTGTATTACAGCATCATGGAAGAAATCTCTGAGGTTTTGCTCTCCTTCCTCAGACAGTAAGCCCCAGTGGGCTGGTTAATAAGAATGCATTCATTTACCTAGCCACTTCTCTTTTCCTATAATGAGTTTGCTTTTATTATATGCACATGCTTAAGATTATGAGTTAATTATTGAACAAAATTTATATATTTATATAGAAGACTTGTTCTACATTTACATCAGACTCTTCACCATTGTCTAACAATTTTCTGTTTGTCAGTATGAAAGCATATGAGCAAAAAAAATCATTACAACATGACTGAAGCATGCAAAATTTCCATTATCCATTCTGTAAATAGAACAATCCAAGCAATCCTGAACATTTATATAAATCTGTATTAACTTAGTCATTTGATGTATGTCTGACTTTTCTGCTTCCAAATTTCTTGCCAGTTTGCGGAGAGCTGCCAGCAGGACCCGTATGTGAGGATTTACAGCGTGGGGGCAGTGTGCCATCTGCTGCTCTCTGAGCTGCTACAGCAGCACCCAGTGCTGCCTTCTGCTGCCTCTGAGCTGCAGACTGCACACACAGCTCAGCCTGCCTGATTGAAAATGTTTACAGAAGTACCAAAACAGGGAGCTCAGATGCCTTCACACACAGTGTTTGTTAGATGAGCTGGCAAATACTGCGCTCCAGACCATGGGAATCTACCCATGCAGATGAGGGGCTCCTGTACATGTTCTAGGCCTGCTAGAACACAACAAAAATTTGACTGCAAACTAAATGACACTGGTAAATAATGTAATCAAACTATTGAAAAAAAATCACTTTGAAAGTGCATTTGCAATGAACTCTAGGGGTCAAGAGTGGGGCTGGAATTCGGGAACATCCTTTGAATAGTTACATACCAGGAGAGCCTTGAAGAACTCCTCTTATCCCAGCCTGGTTCCATAGAAGCACATGCCAGGGGCAAAAGCAGTGTATGAAATAGGTTTATCACCAGTTTGACTCATGTCCACTGATGGGGTGGAGGAAAAACAGAGACAAAGAATCAACACAAAACCGTTTTCTTAAATTCACCCTACAGTGTTTCACCACATCCTTATAGTACAGGTTATTTCTTTCTGTTCCAAGTGCTCTCCAATAAATCAGCTGGAAACATTATCCAGCATTTCCTCAGTAATTAACTATTTCACCCTCCCAATACAGTGCAGTGGCAGAGCCAGGCTTGTGGTCACCCACAGCACACTGCTGAGCTGGCAAAGGGTCAGCCTGGACATTTTTCCTACTGAAAACAAAGCTCCAGGTGCTTAAATATAAATAATGCACTGCCCATTTCTGCCTGCTGCTCCATACACACACAAATGCTTCCTCCAGCTGTCACTAAGGATGGATATAAAAAGCTTGGGATACAATCTCCTACCCAACACCTCAGAGCACATTTTACAGTGATGGGGCCTCTCCAAGCAGTTACACCCCCATCAGGCAGGATAAGAGGGAAACAGAAATCCTCAACATCAGATAAAGTGAAAAGAGTAATTATAATGGTATAATAAAATAATTTAGGAATAAATGAATAAAAATAAAAAGAATATTATTATAATAAAGAGAAATTAGAGATCAGAATGACAACTACTGTAGAACCACACTGCCTTTGAAGTCTCATTAGTAGGAATTTTGCTCATGAAAATACCTGGAGTACCAGTACACTTTTACGGGGTACTTCCTGTTCCTTAGCATTAGAGAAGTCCACTAGATTTTAAAAGAACATGTCAGCTTTGACAACTGAAAGGAACACATTGCTTTAATGGAAAAATAATCCAGTATAGTGCATAACTTTCCTTTTAATAGTAAGTGAGAAAGTTGAAGTACATTTCAAACCTGAAGAGGTAAAAATATTCTGGAGATTAGTACTGTCGTCCAGAAAGCAAGGAAGGCATGCTACACAAGTGAAGCCAAACCTCAGTCACTGTGACAATTCTTGCTAAAGATTTGCTTGAGGCTCCAACAGAATTCTTTCTCAAGATCAATTCATCTCATCTTACTGACATTCTCTTTATAACATCTACATTATGACTGTCCCCTACAGTTAAGGTGAATTAACTGCTGCTTCTTCAAAAATGCATCTTACTTTTCCTTTTCTGTATTTAAAATGCAGAAAAGCCAAGTAATGTGGGAAATACAGTGGAAACCACATAAATGAATAACCGTCAAAAGAACAGAACTATTAAAAGAATAAATCTTGTGTACCCAGCTGTGAAATATAACACAATATAGCAGAACCCAGCTAAATGTTTGAAATAAAAAATTGAAATGCAAAGTAACCTGAAATTGTTTAATGAACATTTCTGCTAAAATATTAACCCCCTGCATGCCAAAACTCCAAAGCATACATGGTAGGAAGCCTGATTGGATGAACATCTCAATAAGTGGTTCCCTCTCTCTCCATCCAGTCATTTTCCCTCGGTTGAGCTCAAGAGCTTTTATGGGTGAGATATATTGGCAGGTTCATTTCTGCACAGACTGTTTGAGTTCAAATGTTGTGGTTTACAAGTACTTACCTTTGAGCTGTGCTGAAGCTGGACTCTCACGCTGATCAAGAACCACAGAATTGCCAGCTCTACTTCTTCATTTTAATACTGGGGTAACTGAGCATCTGTCAAAGAAATCATCTGGAAAACTCTTAATGACACAAACATTTTCAGGAAGAATTCTGAAATAAAAGCATATTGCCACAGCCAATCTCTTTAGGAACCCTTCAGCTATTTTTGTTTACCCAGCTTTAAGGTTCTTCTAAGCTTTAGTGAGAGCAGCAGCTGGTCTGTGAGCCGCACAGACAGATTGGCCTCAACGGACAGCGAGTGGCCCAGCCCAGCTCGTTAGGGAACAGAGTGACCGTGTGCCTGGCTAAGACAACGATAGGCTGGATTCGAAGTCAAACAGGGGATCCCCGCCAATCCCTTTGAACCATGAATGCAAACATTCCATTGGCCAGTGAGCTGGGCGGAGCTAAGACCCCAACCAATCACGTGCATCTGTGTGGGAAATTCAAAGCCGCTCTGAGCCCCCAACACCAAACCACGGCCGCATGTGCGCGGTGGGCTCCTGTCGCGTGCCTGGCTTCAACATCCACGACAAGATTTCTCCTTGTTTAGATGCTAATTATGCTAATCGGCCATAATTAAACATAAACATCAACATAATGTTTTTCTAATTACCTTGTAATTTGAAATTTCCTCAGATGTGTGTGTTATACTGTGGTGAATTTGTAAAAGAGCTTTATTGTTCTTTTTTTTTTTTTTCTTGGAGCATCCCTTCCAGACTGAAAGAAACAGAAGTCTGAGAAAATTCAGGGTTCTCAAACTGCAAGTGCAGAAGAGCAGTTTGGGTTCCCTGGGCACTGAAGCTCTTGTACATAGAAACAAATTTACATATGTACCATATAATGCAGGGTCAGTCCCTCCCACTTCTGTCTATCCTAAAATATCTGAACCAACAATTTTTCTGCCCTAAATCCTGCCCTGGTAAATATTTCCATATTAACGAGATTCAGTTCAAAGAATCAATTTCAGTCTTTGTCAGCCAAGAAAATTTAATTAATCTTTAAAAGGAATATTTCCTTTATTTAGCTCACTAATTCTTCTGCTATCTATTCCTTGCAATCTGAATTCCCTAGCAATTCTTAAAATTAATTCTCACTTTTTGTCAGGTCTGGTACAGCCACTGGATTAGAAGTCAGTAGCTACTTCATCTGTAAACCTGTATATTAAAACCTTTCACTTTTAATAAAAAAATAGTGGAAGATTGCTAACACCACAGAGCCCCAGGGTAGATTAGAAAGGCAAGAAACAAAGGAGAAAATGTAAAGCTTTTTCTACACTTCTAAGTTGCATGTTGTTTTTCATGTGTTAGCTAGTGGATGGAAAAGAACATGATCAAACATGCACAAGGATTAAGAAAGTTTTTGCTACAAGAAATTGGTCATTCACAATAATCCCCAGCTCACTGCAGAAGGAAGACTCTAGTATGCACAATTTTAAATCTAGAGCCTTCTTTTTTATTCCAATCTCTAGTCTAAAAATAAGGCTAAATTTCCATTTGTTGACCAGCAGCTTCTCTGCACTTCTTCACCCACAATAATTAAAGGAAGTACTGCAGAAAACAGCAAGCAGAACTCACAAGTAATAAAATTTACACTTGTGGAACACACAAATGAAAGCCCTTCACCCCCTCCTGCCTAGGCTCTGGAGAGATTACAGACTTAATTACCCCAAAATGTTACAGAGAGGATGAGGGAACTGCTCAAGGAGAAAAACACTTTGGCCTGATTTGACAGTGCTGCCTTACCACAAGAATTTGTCTTTCTTCTTGGTTTCTCTTAGTTCAATAAAATAATTCTGAGATGGTAGGGCCCAGCAAAACTGAGATACAATTAAATTAAGAAAAACATAAAAAAAGAAGACAATCTCAGAATTTACACAGTTCCAAACTTTATGGCAAGACATAAAGAGATGGCAGAGAGATGGAGAGACAGCAAGAGAGACGTGGAAGAAAGAAGACTGGAATTTTTGTCTTTGAGCCTTTTTTGGCCACTGGAGCTTAACTGGGTGCCATGTAATCCATTTAAGCACAGAATTCATCAAGTCAGAAAAAAATAGGGGCAGTTATGTGAGCAATTTAGGTTCAATAATGAAAAGCCTCACCTCCTTCAAAAGAGCACACAAACACCAGTGTGTTCTTCAGAGAGGTGTCACAAAATGGGACAGCTCTTTTACAAGGCTTTGCTGAAGGTCTTGAATAATCATCCCAAGAAAAGTAAGGAGTGAACAAACAATGTTTCTTCGTTGCTAAAACTAGACGGATATTTGGCAGATTAATTATTTGACACCAGAAATGAAAAGTATGGCCCAGCACTAAATGCAGGCCTCAACAGGTTCCTGGCTTGCCTCATCTTTTCCTTCAAGGTTGTTCCTCTTTCTGGATGGACAGGCCTGAGAACTTCTTCAAGTTAAGATGTAGGCAAAAGAAACTCATGAGCAGAAATACAACTGGTTGTTCATTTTGCTTTACAGGTTCTGGTGCCTGTGATGAGAGAACTGATCCATGCAGTACTGGACAAGTCCCTGCACTAAGAGTTTCCTGTGTCTATATGTATTTTTGTCAGAGAAGAAAGGTGTTTTAATCCTTTCATGGCTAAGAAATATTTCTCATGAATGGCTTTACCAGCATCCCTTGCAGAAGGAAAAAGGATGCTCACCAGACCCATTTCCTGAGTCAGTTCTGAGAGAACAATTCCTGGTCCACCTATGGGGACCAGGGGGAAATGCCCTATGGGGGAAAAAGACAGGATTGCTCAAACATCAGGCTTTGTAGTTACCATTTTCCAGAATTACTAGAAGCAGATTGTATTTAATATTTCCCAACATTTCTAGAATGAAGAGGAATTGTTAGGCTGAGACTTCCTAAGATGTTTAGAAGGCTTTCATGCCAAATTTTATCAACATTAATGGAACTAGACCTTCACATTTCCTAATTATCTCTGAAAAAAGCCTCTCATCATAAATTTTAAGAATTGTCTGATAACAAAAATCCATCTGAAAACAGACTCCAAGGAATTGGAGTCTAGAAATTCACTCCTACACTTTTCTCAGAGATCTCAGAGGTTTAGTATTCTAGTACTTGAAAGGCAAGCTGCATGAAATTCAAACCATTAGAAAAAATTAAGCTGTGCACAGATGAAAAAGATCAGAGGGCACGCTCAAAAATACACGCTACCTATCAAAAAATTCATTCTCTTCCTTCCACAGTAGTTTAAAAAGCATTGGTTTGAACTGAATGATACATTCCATCATTGAGAACTTCTGTCTAAAAAGCAATGCAGGGAGTGTTCAATATTCCATGTGAGCATACAATTTCATCATCAGGGCTTAAGATCCTTGGAATGTTTTAAAATCAGATACAATTCTTTGTGCAATTAATTAACAACATTTAACTGTCTTCATTCAGCTATGCCAAAGCTTTTATAGAACAATTAAATCTGCTCCTTGTTGAAACAACTAAAACCAGCTGCCTCAAAATCAATTAGGCCTTGCCATTTAATCTGGGGAAGATCTCTGTGTACTTTCACAGCTGCAGTTTGCAGCCTCAGCTCCCTGGTGTCCAAAATACCAAGTCATACATGTCAATATTTTCCTGCTATTTGCTGCAATCACACTCCTTTTTACAACTCTGAAGATCACCCAGAGTTCAGCTAATGAAAAATCTGGCTATTTACCAAGGGGGCTGACTTTCCCTGTCCTCTATTTTGTACTGTCACTTGCACCAAAGCATGTAAGGAGAGATAATTTGGGGAGCTCTCAGGCAAAAGTTACATTGCTGCCCTATCTGCCTCTTACATTTCACATTCTATGAACATTGGAATATTTCTTAGATCACACAAACATGCAAAAAAAGAAAATGCACTCTTCCCTTCACTAGGTGTGAAACACTGTGTGCTGAATTATGAAGGGAGCTGGGAAAAGAACTGCAGACCTGGCTGCTAATCCCTTTCCCAATATTAAATCACACTCAAATTCACACTGGATGAACCTCAATCCAAATGTTAATGTATATGTATTTGAAACTACCATATGCTAATTATTACATATATTAGTATTGTTTAGGGATTATTTATTCAGTTTTTATATAAAATTTAATTCACTAGATCTATGGTTTAATTTTCTTTTCTGCAGAAATTCTTAATTTAACTAAAGATATATCTTACGAAATTTGTATTTAAATCACTGTTTTTAATGAGCTGCACACTGAAGAGTCACACTGCAAACATTCTAATAATAAATGCAAACTCCAATTACAGTACATTCATAAAAACAACTGCAAAATCATGGAGAAGTGTACTTGAGTTCATTTTTAATAAACAGATTATTGCAACTTAGCTTTTATTGGACATTCCCAAAGTAATTCAAAAAGTACATTAACTTGAACAGTATTACAAACAAAGTAAGACTGAAAAGCAAAGGAGAACCTCACTGGCAAGGAAAAAAACCTGTTAACTTTGCACTTCCTTGCTTAGTTACCAGGATCGCTAACACATATGCACATAATGGATCATGCTGCAAGTAAATTGCCAAATAGCTTGAATTTTCCCATTGTTTTTCTTATCAGAAGTGGAGAAAAGCTTAATCTTCACACAGACATGTATCAGAAATGTGTTTCTACTGGAGCTGAAGAAAAATAGAGGCATTAAGCACAAAGACTTGACAACAATGGCTTCTATTTTACAGCCACACTATAAGGACTGCTCTGAAAAAGAAAACCAAGAAAAAGCCATGACAGCACTATGAACTCTGTGAGGTGTCAAACCCCACAACCTCACACAAGCAGCAAAACCACCCTGGTCCTTCCCCATGGGACAATCTGTTTCAAGCAATGCACTTCACACTTTTCCTACCCCAGTATGAAACCAAGGAACATAACATGCCAATAACTATAAATGAAGAGGTCCAAACAAAAAAAACTTAAAAAATGGAAGAAATGAACAAGGTTTCTTACCACCAAACCTTTTTTTTTTTAATGTCAGCAATAATGTCTTTGAAGATGAGCTGATTTTTCAGCACATCAAGCCATCCTAATTTTGTAATTTTAGAAATGACATGAATAAGAGCTTGATGACAAAAAGAATCAGTTTGGGCCAAGAAGCGACATAGTTCAGAATGTAACTTTCTGTAATGAAGCATTTTAAGATTAGCAACACAAGTTTTCTATAAAGAATATGAGCTTAACAGTTCTAATGGAAACTTAAGCCATGATTTTTTTTAAAAGAATTCATATGGTTAGCACAATAATTAACATTAAATCATTAAATAGAGGTAAATATTTAGCAACACAAAGTACATTACATACATAGTCATTATTCTGGGACACATGACAGCAGTTTTTGAATTCACAGAACACCAGCAGGTAAAACAGTAATAATTCATTCTGGCCCCATACAGTGGGCATTGATTATTTCACTCTGGAACAGCAGCTCTCACAGCCAGCTGTATTCAAGTTTTTACAACCAAGTCTCTATGAATTTTCTCAATTCAACCTTCATCTTCCCACCATGTAATGGACTTTGCAGTGGTAGAAATTCTGCTCTAACTACCTTCAGACACCTCCTTTGTTCAAACCCTTATCAACACCTGAAAGGTGATTCCTAAGAAAACAATTGTGTCAACAGAGATGGTCAAGCAAACAGATGCTGGCTGCTTTAATTGATTTGGGAGTAGAAATAGACTTGAACAAGAAGTGGCATTTTTGATCACAAAGAACAGGAACTTTTTCCAAGAAACAGATTTACATCCTAATGGAAAACATTAGATAATATTTCCCTCCACCACACACTTGTCATATTCTCATAACACTCAAGAATAAGCTGAACAAAATTCTGTGGGTATTCTAGTCCCACCTCTCTAGCTCCCTGAAGTCCCAGACATCTCTCCTAGCAGCCTGTCAAAGTTCCAAGAGCCAGAAAGGCTGGAGGCCCAGCTCTGCAGCAGCCCCCAGGCAGGCAGCCATGGAGCCAAGCACACTGGCAGGAAACCAGGGAGGTTCCTAACCGAAACTTTGCTGACACAGAAAAATTCCCACAAACGTTTTGATTTTAAACAACACTTGCTGACTGAAAACACTCTATTAATAAAGTTCAACCAGCTCTGCCCAAGAGCAACTTGACAGGCATAACTCCTGAATTGTCACAGCTGAGGGAAAAAAATTTAAATTTAGTGGTCCTTTTACGTGCCATGCCTTGTGCTCAAGTATTCAAATAAATGCCAAAAATGACCTCTCTCACGCTGCCAGAGCCTTGCTGCCAGCAGTGGAGCAAAGCCACAAGGGATGCCACATGCCTGACACCTCAGCGGGTGTCTCCCGAAGCCCTTTCCCACCCCTGCTTCCTTTCCCCATCGTTCGAGGCCGTTTCAGTGGCTGATGCTCATCTCTGATACGTTCTGCAGCGTCTGGTTTTCGGGGAAGAAGAGGCGCAGGAGCCCAGCACTGCCTTCAGGGAGCAGCGGCTCGGAGGAGCAAGTGCGGCTGCTTCCCCCCGGCAGCCGCCGTGGTCCCAGCCGGGATCGGGGCGATGGGAGCGGGGAGATGGGAGCGGGGCGCTGGGAGCGGGGAAATGGGATCGGGGCGCTGGGAGCGGGGCGATGGGAGCGGGGAGATGGGAGCGGGGAGGTGGGAGCGGGGCGGTGGGAGCGGGGCGGTGGGAGCGGGGCGATGGGAACGGGGCGGTGGGAGCGGGAGATGGGAGCGGGGCGGTGGGAACGGGGCGGTGGGAGCGGGGCGATGGGAGCGGGCCCGTGGGAGCGGGGCGGTGGGAGCGGGGCGCTGGGATCGGGGAGATGGGATCGGGGCGATGGGAGCGGGGCGCTGGGAGCGGGGCGATGGGAGCGGGAAGGTGGGATCGCGGCGATGGGAGCGGGGCGCTGGGAGCGGGGCGATGGGAGCGGGAAGGTGGGAGCGGGGAGGTGGGATCGGGGCGGTGGGATCGGGGCGCTGGGAGCGGGGCGCTGGGAGCGGGGCGCTGGGAGCGGGGCGCTGGGAGCGGGGCGATGGGAGCGGGGAGATGGGAGCGGGGCGGAGGGAGCGAGGCGGTGGGAGCGGGGCGCTGGGAGCGGGGAGGAGGGAGCACGGGAGCGCCGTCGGTCCCGGCCCCGCGCACATCCCGGCCCCGCGCGAGCCCCGCTCCCGCAGCACAGCCGGGGCCGCCGGCTCGGCTCCGCTGGCCCCAGCCCCGCCGCAGCTGCTCGGGCAGGGCGGCTCCCGGGCCCCTCCGGCCCCTCTGCCTGGCCGGCCCTGCGCATCCCGCAGCACCGCGGACCTCAGCACCGCCCTCCCTCCTCCCCCCGAGCTCCGGCCCGTCCCCACGGACGGCCCCGCACCGCCCCAGCCCAGGTCCCGCCGGGCGCACCCACCTGGACGCGCAGCGCGTCCTGCCGAGCCGCGCATCCTTCCGAGCGGGCCCTGCCGGGGCAGCGGCAGAGCCGGGGCCGGCCGGGGGTGCGGGTGTGCGGCCGGGCGGGGCGGACCGGGGGCGGACCGGGGGCGGACACGGTGCGGGGGCGGTGGGGACACGGGCGGACACGGGCGGTGCCAGATCCCCCCGGACCGGCACGGCTGGAGCCTCGCGATGATAAAGGGCCTGAGCAGGTGATGTTTCCCTGATACTTTATCGACCACATTGCAAAGATTCCCATGTGAAGCCCGGTAGCCCAAAGAAGGGGCCCACACCGGTAGAATGATGCTGGAAATGGAAATTGCTTTAGACCTGGAAGGAAAAGATGAACTGGGTGTATTTGCTGGATTCATCTTCAGCAGTGAGGTCGAGAAACAATTATTATGACAATTTAATCAGGATAGGAAGAGCAGTTTCTTTGTACATGAACTATCACAGTTGAATCACTGAACCATATGCTTTTATACAAAAAACCTTCATTAATTGTGTGAAGCAAAATTATGGAAATGGGGTTAATAAATAAATAAATAAATAGTTCAAGAGCAGAGTCTGTGGATAGCACATGTATCTAAGTATGAGTGAGAGCTGGGCTTCCTGCAGGATAGCCAATTTCCAGCTTGTCTGGAGTGTGTTTGTTCCTGGCCAAACACAGGTGTGGGTTTGTCCCCCTGGTGTGGGTCTGCTGCCTGAGGTGACGGCTGGGCAAGGACAGAAGGGAGAGCACAAAGCTATTCCACAGGGCAGGCAGGGAGCCCATGCTGTGTTCAGCTGCACAGGGCAGCCCTGGCACACGCTTTAACCATTGCTTGAATCATTTGAGTCTCTAGAACACAGACAATTGCCTTTCTATATCCAATTTCTGTCAGCTATATCCTGATTATTTTAAGGGGAAAAAAATTGCTCCAGCTATAGAATTAATGGATTCCTAGACTAATAGTTGACACAGCAAGTACTAATATTAGATTGTGCAAGTACCCCAGCCTATGTCAGGGTCTTACCCAAAGGACCTTCTGCACCAAGCAGTGGAATTTCTTCAGCAACTTCTGTACAATTCCTTTACCTTCACAAGGGAGGGGGGAAATGACATAGTGAAGATGCTTGTGTGACAGGAGGAAGCTGTGCTATGAACTTCAGATGTGCATGTCACAAAATATAACAGTTGTGGAAGCTCAATTAAAGAAAGCTTCAGGTCTGGCTTGCAAAATACAGGACCAGGACTAATATATCATTTTCAGCTCAAGCCTGGCTCATTTCCCACTGGGTGGAATAAACCTCCCTTCTTGAACTTGCTGTTCCTTTGGGTTACATGAACAGATCTGTTGCTACAGGCAATGCATTCACAATGAGATTCCAATCTACTGCTTAGAGAGGACTGAACCTTCTCCATGCTTTTTTAAATTTAATGATAAATTGCTCAATTAAAGCATATACACAAAACCAGCCATTTGTGTCCCCTCCTATAAAAAAAGAAACTAGGAATTGTTCAAGGTACCAGTGTTCCTTTGGGTTTTTTTTCGCATCACACTGATATTTTTCCTAAACTGCAGTTTTCTTACTGAAAGGAATGGCTGATAATTTACAAGAACTTATAAATTATATTAAAAAATACATAGAGAGAGAAATGCAAGGTATTTAATTTATAATTCTTTGTTCTGGGACTCTTAGCTTTTCTTAAATAGACATACTCCATCTGGACAAACACTTGCAGGTATTTGCTGGAGTTCTGCTGCACATTTTCTCATTCAAACATTTTTTTCTTTCTGTTTTTCATTTTCCATTAGCAATAGCAAAAGGCCCTCAAGAATTCTAATTTCTTTCGATGGCTAATGATTTCAAGATTATTTTCTGTGCCATGTACTATATTATACCAATCTATATTGCCACCATTTAGTGATTACTTTAGTAATCTAATTCATTAATTCGCAATGCAGATCACTACTGATCTTGAGGATATGCTTGCATATTAAATAGTTCCATAAAAAGTAATCAGTAATTTCTATCAGATAATTTTATGTTAAAATATAATGGATAAGCAAAAAAAGTTATTAACATATCACAAGACCAGGAAGAGTCCATAAAACCAAAATCAATAGTTAAATATGAAGCCAGCCACTTCCTATTCCTAATTAAAACTAATTAATCTTTTTCAATAACACAATGACACACTTTCTTCTCATAAGCTGACAATACCCCATGAAGCCTGAAATGAGATAAATTATTCTTTGCTTGTTTGCTGGACAGAGGTCAATAACACCTCAGGGCAAACACTGTCTATAGCAAATTTCTTAAATAATTTCAAATTGAAAAGAAAAATCTTTCTGATAGCAAATAAAGGCACAAATAGCACATTAAAAGAAGAATTTGTGAGGCATTGTATATGCATTAAAAATTCTACACAGTGTGCGTGTCCAGTACTCGTAAAGGCTCCCTGTCTCGGTGAATCCAGCTGGGGGCAGCTCTGTGTGCGCAGGGATCACTGCACAGGCTGTGCCTCGGTCAAGGAACCTGCTCATGCCAAGGCTTTCCCTGCAGGGAAAGCTTCTGCTGCCTTAGTCCTGAATGTGGTCAGTAATTTACTGCTGGTCATCTGCCCTCAGCCAGTGGGAACCAGAGGTGTGAGAGCAGGGGTTGGTGTTTTGCATTACCCATTAACTCAGAGCCAGCCTTCATTAATTAGTTAATAAAAGCAATCAGAGAAATTTCTCAGGGTGCTCACTCAGCCTTGGAAGTGCTGTGCTTTTGATTCCAACTCCTTTGCTGTCTGGTTCATGGGTCAGCTGGAACAATGTTCATGTTCATGTGTTCTGGTGGTTTGCTGCTCTTTCAGCAGCCTGGCAATGGTGATGGCTCAGGGATAGGGGTAACTTGTTCACAGCCGCAGACAAAGCACAGATCCTGGCTCCAGAGTGCAATCCCTGTGTGTTTGGAGGGCATGCATTGAGCTACAGAGCAGCTGCTGCCTTTTAACTGCAGGAATTCCCACCAACCAGCATCCTGTTCAGGGGGAAGATCATGATCCCAAACCCCGAACCGCCCCAAGGGTGCTGGGAGGGAGCCATTGCTGTGGGGAGCAATGCAGGAGCTGTTACAAGAAGGAGCCCAAAAGTGTGCTCAGAAGTTTGGATGCACAAGGAATCTTTTCTGGCTGTGTTTGAGTATTGACTGTAAAACAGTTCCTACTGCCTTTAGACCCTGATTTCTTCACGTATCTATTAACAGTAAACAAAAACATCCCCCAAAAGACAGATAATTCACCTTTGACGAGACACAGAAAATTTCATATGAGAAGGAAAATCCTGGTGAAACTTATGAGAAAACATGAACTAAGGAAATTAAAGACTGTTTTGCAACCTCCATACTTAGGCTTGTTGCCATGTGAACAATCTCTTGATATTTTTTAGTACTTTACAGAAAAAAAGAAAATTGATAGAAAATAAATAAAAATTTTGTTAAACTATTGGCATTTTTGCTGAACAAATTAGAATGTGTGAAAGAAATTAAAAGATAATTTAAAAATTAATATAAAATTTCATCCCTTTGGCATATTTCATTGGAAGGTGCATGCTGAAGCATTTTATTTAATAATCTAAATATATGGTGTTACAACTGTTCTTACTTCTGGTGAGTAGCACAATACACGTTATCCAAAGCTGCATTTCAGGAAGGTGGATAGACAAGTAAGTATGTGTGTTATCAGAAGAGCCATTTACAGAACAGAGACTACTGGTAAATATAACAGTGTGAAAGGATTTGGACAAGAGGTGTATAAAAATTATTATTTAGAATTGTTTTCATTATCGTAGTTCCCGGATTCGTATTCTTCATCATCTTCCTCATCAGAGGTGTCATAATACTCCTCGTATTCAACGCTGTAGCTTGCACTTCTACTGCCAGCAGTAAATGCAAATGCAGGAGACGGGCCTGCAAGATGTAATTGAATCCAGATTAAATTAGCTGAAGATAGGAACACAGAGGAAGGCTTGGGTTTGGATTTTTACAGCAAACCCAGATTTTCTGAATCCTTGTGATCTATGAAAAGGACAGGGGTTTTAGCCAATACCTCATCCCACTGAAGGTCATGAGCAAATTTCTATATAGAATCATGGAATCCCAGAATAGATTGGTTTGAAATGGATCTTAGACCTCATCTTGTTCCACTCCCTGCCATGGGCAGGGACACTTCCTCTATCCCAGGTTGCTCCAAGTCCCGTCCAACCTGCCCTTGGACACTTCAGGGATGGGGCAGCCACAGCTCCTTTGAAAAACCTGTGTCAGTACTTCACCATGCTCTGAGTAAAGAATTTCTTCCTAACATCTAATCTAAATCTCTCTTATTTTAGTTTAAAACTATTCTCCCTTGTCTAGCCACTATCTGCCTGTATAAAAAGTCCTTCTCCCTCCTTCTAGTACTCCCCCTTTAGGGATTGGAAAGACACAGGGACCTCCCCAGAGCCTTCTCTCCCCAGGCTTAACACCAGCATCTTGCTCAGCCTGTCTCAAGAGCAGAGGTGCTCCAGCACTTGGAGCATCTCCGTGGCCTCCTCTGGACCCACTCTAACAGGTCCATGTCTTTGCTCTGCTGAGGATATGTTGAAAATGCATTTAATTCCTAATACTAGTAAACTATGGTATCAGTCTTCCACAGCTCCTGTGCATCTGCAAATATTCCCAGAGAAAATAAAGCTTTGAAGGCCACTTATAGAAACTGGATGAGTGACAAACTCCCCTAGTCCAGGAGGTAAATATGACAACACATTTTTATCCTGAATTTGCCAGGAAAAACATTTCTCTATGGAGGAGGGCTGGGCACAAAGCAAATCAATAGCAAAGCTATTTCTTACATCTTTTGAACCACTCTCATTAAGGATCAACAACTGTTTCCTTCCTAATTTTATGAAAAATAAACAGCTAAGCAAACCTGCCATGATTCAAAGACTCCCTCAGTTACCCCAGCTGCTGTTCTGGGTCCTGCTAACATCAAAGGACTTTTCTGGGATAAGGACAGTGGAATGATGTGTCTCAGCTGTATGGCTCCAATCCACAGCTTTCTGTTTTCTGGAAGCCAGGATAATTTGCAGCAAAATATTACTATATAAACCATTAGGGGATAAAGTAAAATAAAAGCACACAGAATAGTGAAAACATGGTTAGTTTTGGGTAATTTCTCCTATGCTTCATTTTCATTCCAACAACCCCATCCTTTGCATCCTGCTTGTATGCATTTTTATAATTTTACATCCAAATTTTAAAAAAATTACCATCCATGACTTTCAATCTTGCAGAGGCATATGTTGCACCATGCTTATTTTTGGTGTGGCAGATATAAATGCCTTCATCTGATTTTTTGAGGCCTTGAATCTGCAGCCAGCCTGTCACACCATACTTCTGAGGCCCACCTCTTGCCTTTGAGAAAAAAAGAAATGGTTGAAATTAAGTAGCTAGGAGATACCATGATGTTTCTCAAAATAATTGTGGATGGATTAAATATCATTACAACTTTTGCTTTTTTTTTTTTTTTTAATGCCATCATCCTTTGATTCTGTTTATTCTTGCTGGATTGTGCTTTACCTTCTTGCTACTCTGCACCTGTGAGTTCATGCTTTCCTGTCTCTGCTCTTGCACCTTCACTACCCTGCACAGTGCTCACATTCCTGCTGCCCTTCATGCCACTCTTCCCAGTGCTCCTCCTATCCCTTGTCCCAGCACCACTTGCTGCTTTCTCAGAGCATTCCACCTATGCTCAAGCTCAGGATGAGATGGGGAGTGAGTCTGGGGGAATTGTTAGGGCCAAGGGGGCTTGACCAAGCTGACACTCAGCAGCCAGGTTTTAAGGGTTGTCATGACATTCCATGGGCACTTTCACACTTCATGACAGTTTCAGCTGGCTTGGAGTAAAGCCTCCTAAAGAGGCATAAGTCGTACCCTGGCTGTTCCTTCTGCTGGGACTGCCGAAGCACTGACAGAAATCATCATTCTTTGCATAGTCAAAGGGCCCCTACTGGGAATCTATTTATTGCAACAGTGTTGTGTTTTGTAGGAGGAATTCACAGATTAACCACCCTGTTCCTGTTCCCAAACTGTATGCGAAGGTAAATTCAAGTTTTACCTGAACGGAGACGTGGGTATCATCTCCTGGCAGAAACATTTTATTCCCCTTTTTTTTCCATTCAAGCTGTGGCATAGGATAGGCTGACACCTCACAGCCAAAAACGACATCATTGCCAGTGTAATTCTGGGCATCCTGAGGTGGCATAGAAATAACAGGAGCTGCAAAGAGCCAACAAGGTGCTTTAGGAGGCAGTACACAAAGAACACAAACAAAAGGTTTGTTAACACTAATCTCTGCTTCACAGCCTACCATCAGATTGTCTTTACCTTTTGGGTCTCACACACTGCAAAGAGCCACATGATTCCAAGCACCTTTTAAAGCTCAGAAAACCTTGTGTCTGTGCTTTCTAAAAATGCTTATGCAGGTCTGTTTTCCCCCTTGCAGATGATAGTGG
Source organism: Molothrus ater (assembly GCF_012460135.2). Taxonomy (NCBI): domain Eukaryota; kingdom Metazoa; phylum Chordata; class Aves; order Passeriformes; family Icteridae; genus Molothrus; species Molothrus ater. The sequence goes on along the minus strand of NC_050492.2, from coordinate 388,923 downwards.
AACCCGAGCTGAAACTGAGGGTTTATTTTGCACCATGAGCTGTCATTGTGGCCAGGCTCAGCCCCCTCAGCAGAGCCACCAGTGCCTGACCTGGGCCTCAGAGGAACTACCACAGGAAATTCGCAGCACATGAGGCACAGAGTGATTTGATTGTGTGACAGCTCTGAATGTGTCACATTTTGGTTAGCTGAAAGGGAAAGGTTAGCTGAAAATTGCTGGCATTTTCTGAGTACATCATTGCCTTGAAGCTGCTAAACATTGTCAAGCACTGGTACCCATGGAAGTCACAAGTTACAACAGCATTAATGAATTTTACATTTATCCTCAATTGCTATTGATGTCATCCAATATTGGTGTTAGGAATGAAAAGGACTGAAATTCAATTATTTCTGTAAGATTTCATGTTATGCTTATTGTACTTGTTACATTTCCACTTGTTTCCTCATGTTCTCGCACTGTCACCCCCTCCAGCGTTTATTGATTGCCTCGGAATTCTCCTTTTTCCCTTTTCCCGAAGCGAAAGCTGCCGGCAGCCACGAGAGGGAGCCAGCCCGGGGCTCGGAGGCACCGGAGCCCATCCCCAGCGCTGGCACAGCTGATCGGGGGCGCATCCATCCATCCCCCTGCAGCGTGCGAGCGTCTGCTCCTCTCCCGTCTCAGCGGGGCACGAGGGCGTGCGGCGCCACAGACAAAACAGTGGATTTGCTGTTAGCACAGATTTCCTGTCTTGGAGATCTCTGCTTTTTTCCCCTGACCTATTTGTCGACAACAAGAAATATTTTGCCTTCTAAAACCTATTTTCTATTTCCAGACCAGTGCTCAAAAAGGAATGCATTTTCTGGGTGATTTGACTTGTATTAAATTTTTTTTTCCACACATCCCAGATGCTTGGAAATAGAAACTTCAAGTAAATAATTAATATATTTTTACTTGCACATTTGAATCAATACCTATGTGCAGCATTTATTCTTCGGCATTTGAAACTTTAACAGCCTGTTCCATGTTTTCAACAATTTATAACAACAATTTCAACAATTTATAACACATTTGTCAGTTTTTAAGGATTAGTGCGTGTGCAGAAAAATATTAAAATTAATATTCCTGATTAAAATTAATGGCAAAAAATACAGGAAACGGTCAATTTTCCCATTTATAAATGCCTCATTAAACAATCTTCCTACTCTTTAAAAGTAAGGTTTTCCAAACTAGGAAACTTAAATCCTTAAATGCTTGTTCTTTCACGAGAACTGCAGATTCAGAATCTATTATTTGAAAAATCTTTATTCAAATCAGTATTAACTGAATATCTTGGATGAGAATGTTTTTGGGTTGTTTTTTTTTTTGCCTATGAACTGATCACAGAGGGTCTGATATACTCCCCTTTCCATGACCTGTGAGGAGAATACAGCAGACAGCTGGGAAATGTCTGGGCTTGGTCCCAGTTCTGCAGCTGAGTCCTGGGCTGACCAGGACTGGCATCACCTGAGACCAAGCTCACAGCAAGCAGCAGTTCTGATCTAACCAAACTGCCCTTTCTGAATGTCAACACACCATCAGTACTTTCACTGTCCACCCAAACTTCAGAAATAAAATACTACAACCTCGCAATATAATTTTGCTGTGTTTTATGGAAGAAAATTAAAGTAATTCTACATTATTATTCATTATAATTCTACAAATTAATTTAAATTCTACAATTTAAACAGAAGTTTATAAACTTTATTTTTGAGTGTTTCAGGTTTTGTGTTCAGACAAATTCTCCCATGATATCTATGTGTATTTTGTTTGCATAACTGATTAGAAACAGAGCTGTACTGTTTTGATAATGTGTCGCTTTGATTCCTGGAGTAGATAATTTTTTTTGATAGCTAAGGTAAGTGTTCTGGTGTCCTGGTGTCCAGACCTGAATGGGCAGGAGCTGATTCTTTCCTTTTACAGTCCCAGTCAGTCATGAATTATCCCTCTGTGTTATAGAAAATGTAAACCAGAAGCCAGGAAAGGTCAAAATACTGTTTTACCTTTCACAATCAACCTGACATCACTCCAGACCAATTAATTACATATTTAATAGGATATTTTTTCTCATATTGTACGTTATTAATTTTTGCTAATCTATATCTGATTAGATGGAAATGGCAGAAATTTTTGTCTTGTTTATTTGTTTTTACTCCAAAATTTACATTTAAAATAAATCATATGACACAGCTAAATATAAAGAGAATCACTGCTATATTGTTCTGTTAGTTCATTAAACTGTCACTGAGAAATGTTTGAATGTGAATGGGGATGGCTTAAGTGTGGAGAATCTGTACATAATCAATGTACTTAGAAACCTTGGTAAATTATTAGATAAACTGATCAAAACTAGTTTTCAGAAAAAGAAAGAATTTTTCCATGTTTCTTTAGCGAGCTAGGCCTTTTTCTTCTTTTTCTGGCAAGAGAAGAAAGATGAAAGGCTGTACTCCTCTGATGAAAGGAGTTTATTGTTATTTATTTATGCATTGGTTGCTGTATACAATTAGTCCATTTGGCATCAAGAGCAAACAGCAGATGCTTTAAAGGGGAGAAAAACAAAACAAAGTACTTTGAGCTGAGTGAAGGTTATATTTATAGCTTGGTACCAAAACCCCACAGCGCTCAGTGTTTGTTCCGCATGCAAATCGCCGTCAGGACAGCCCGTGCTGTAGCGTTTGCGGCTCTCCGAGCCAGGCTCCTGCTGCCTCTTGTCACCAGCTGCCCCGGAGCGGCCGGGGCGGAGCGCGGCGCCCTCCGAGCCGGGCTGGGCTGGGCCGGGCTGGGCTGGGGCTTCCGAGCCCCGCCGTGCCCGCTGCAGCCCCTCCGAGCGCCTCCGAGCCCCGCCGCGCCCGCTGCAGCCCCTCCGAGCCCCTCCGAGCCCGCTGCAGCCCCTCCGAGCCCCTCCGAGCCCCTCCGAGCCCCGCCGTGTCCGCTGCAGCCCCTCCGAGCGCCTCCGAGCCCCGCCGTGCCCGCTGCAGCCCCTCCGAGCGCCTCCGAGCCCCGCCGTGCCCGCTGCAGCCCCTCCGAGCCCCTCTGAGCCCCGCCGTGCCCGCTGCAGCCCCTCCGAGCCCCTCCGAGCCCCGCCGTGCCCCGCCGTGCCCGCTGCAGCCCCTCCGAGCCCCTCCGAGCGCCTCCGAGCCCGCTGCAGCCCCTCCGAGCCCCTCCGAGCCCCGCCGTGCCCGCTGCAGCCCCTCCGAGCCCCTCCGAGCCCGCTGCAGCCCCTCCGAGCGCCTCCGAGCCCCAGGCTCCGGCCGGTTCTAAAGCTTCCGAGCCAGCGTGGGGAGCGGCATCTCGGGGACAGGAGAAGGGCATTTGTGACCCCGGGCGCTGCCAGCCCAGCACCCTGCCCAGCGCGGGCACGCTCCAGCTGGGCGCTTTCCTCCGCCACAGCCTCTTTAACTAAACCGCGCAGCAGTGACACAGCTGTGAACTTTGCGCAGGCTTCTGTGCAATTCAAAAAGCTGAGCGGTGAGGATAATTCTCTGCATTCCTGGAGAGAGGCTCCAGATTTTCTGGGGAGCCAGGAAAGCAGTGGGAAAGCGCTGGGGGTGATGCCTGCATGCAGAACAGAGCAGCCAAGATCCTTCTGCTGGAGGAGCAGCAGCGCGATGCGCCTCGGGGGCGACTGGGGGCTGCCGCCGCTGCTGCAAAGTTACCGGCATTTGCTAAGGAAGGGACACTTCTGGCCGAAATCTTGCTGGAGGGGTTATGCCACAAGAACTACCGCTACCGAGTCCCAAACAAAGACTCCTTCCCAACCGAACAGACTTTCAGTTGTATTGCAGGCTGGCATGCATGTCCCTTTCCTGACAAGCCTTGTTTCCCACCTTAATACCCTGACAGCAAATAAAGGATTCTCTAATGGATCCTTCTCTCTCAGCTAGAGAAAGATGAAAGAAGCCTGATATTAATTGTTCATCAATTTTTCTAAGTGGTCAATATCCCTTGTTGATTCAATATAAAAGCACAGGATACAGTCTAAAACGGCTAGAGAAGAGCAGGTGAAATATACCCAAGTTACTCCCAGTCCTTTGCCAGAGCTGCAATTTCAGATTCCTGGAGCTGTGGCCCATTTGTGACCCACAGACCTCTTCTACCTCATTTGAGAAAATATTTGATTAACTTAAAAACCCACAGTAGTTTCTCATTTAGAAACAAAAAAAACCTCTTCACATTTTCATTTTATAGTCATGTCTTAAGTGATGCCCAGGAGTAATGACTTGTAGTAATGCAAAGAAAGGGAACAGCGTATGAGCAGGGAGCAGGAGTCCCCTGTATGCCCACCTAAGAATCCTTCCACTAACAATGGACAGAGACAACTGAGCACTTTAAGAGTCCTTTAGGGAAATTGTTTCAGCTTGATTCTGTTCTACTGTTTGGATTTCTCTTTCATGGGTTAGCTAGATTTTATGATGATTCTGAATTGGACTTTTTGGTAAAAAGAACAGAGCTGTTAATTAAACCCTATCTTCTTCTATTGCCCCTGCTTCACTGCTTACCATGTATCCTCACAGGTGGATACACACATGCACACATGTACCTGTGTGTGTATATGTATACACAGGATATATATATATATATATATATAAAATGAGATCTGCTTTGCTATCACCACTTTAAGTCAGTCCTATTACAATAATAATCATTTGCCCATTCCTCCCAGACTATCCTATCTGTTTACCGATTCCCAACTCCACATACAACTTTTGTAGAAAAAAAATCATACTCTGATTACAGTAATCACACTCTGATTATTCAGAACAGACCCATGTTGTAGAGTGATGCCTTTTTAGGAGATTTAATCCACTAGTCTAATATAGAGGCTTATAAAAGACAAGATTTAGTACCAGATGCTGAAACACATTTTTAACACAAAGTTAAAAATGTGTCTCTGCATTATAACAGAATAATGATAATTGTAACAAAAACACAGTATTAGTTTAATGAAGTTAGGCTAGAGTAGCTAGTAACACGTCTGAAGATAAGAATCAGCTCTTTTTTTCAGTTTGGAAGTGCCTCTGTACACATTACCTGATTCACATGGCCCTTTATGTTTCATGCTGATGTTTCTTTTCGCAGCATAAGCCTTGTTGAACTGACAGATGTTTTCATAGGTTTTCCCATCAGATCCACAGATGCTTTCTTGAGATTTGCACACACACTGGGGTTCAGGGACTTCCCCAAACCCTGCTTCATCAGCATCCAACCTGCACTCGAGGTGATCCCCACATTGCCCATAAAAATGATTGCCCTGGTCCAAGTCGCAGATCTGACCTTCCACGTTCCCACATTCCGGGCAGCAGCCACAGCGATCCAGCACAGCCCCAGCTGGACAGTCTTTGGGCTCAGAGCAGAGTGCCAAATCACATTTTCCACAACTATCTCCTTCCCTTAGCAGCCTCCACCAGCCTCGGTGGTACAAGGCAGGGAAACACTGTGAAACCTGTACCAGTGCTACCAGCACTGCTGTAACCATCCGGTGCCTCATCTTGAGAGTGTAGCAAAAAGCAGAAGAGGTCCTTGGAGTAAAGCCAGGGAGAGGAAAAAAAAAAGCAAACCAAAAAAGAGCAAGCTAGTGAGAGAAAAACATCACAATCCTGGTTTTGTTTTAGAATATAAGCTGTACTCTGAACACTGGCTTTAAGAAAAAATTAGTATCAGATTCCTAATCTGGAACTGATAATAAAAATGCATAAAAAACTCAGCAGCTTTTCCCTAATGCAGTTTGGAATGTGAGTACTGCTTGCACAAAGACCAAACTGCCCCTTCTGACAGCTGAGTTGAAGCTCTCTGAAAAGCTGTTTGCTCCATGTCTCATTGAGCCAAATTTGCAAAGCCTTGCTCTACTGAAACATTACATTGCAGCTATTGTGGAAAGGGGGATAGGGACAAGGAGTGTAAAATAAAAAAAGTTACTGCTATGAGTGGCCCTCCCCTACATCAGGCAAAATAGATGTCCACAAAAAGATAAATATGTGTACAAAGTAGCACCCCAGTGCCCTGGGGCTTGGGCAGTACTCTAGAGACTAGAGCTTGATGCAACACCAAATGTGATGCATTCCTGATCACAGCTAAGGGCTCTGAATTAACACTTTATTTACAGGCTCTATACAAGCAAGAGGCAATCCAAGTTAGCTGCAATTGACTTTAAACTCTCAGGTTTAAGATGAAAGATGCCTGTAATCATTAAAGGACCCATTGTTTGTCTCTCCATATATTTTCTGCTCGGTGTTTATGGGTGTCCGTGCTTTGCAACACAAAATAACGTGGTCCATGTTTGGCTCTAAGAACAATGTGCAAAGGTTTAGAGCACAGGCAAACTGAGCAAACTGCTATAGCTTCAGAAGGAGATTCTGCTCAAGTATTAGATCCTGTGATCATCTTTTCAAAGCACTTCTTTGCCTTAGTTTCTTAAGATGTGCTTACACTGCAGGTTATGAAGGAAGATGAAAGAGGTAGCTTGGATTTCTTTCCATGCTTTTCCTGTGTGTGTATGGCTGCCAGTTCAGGGAGATGGCTTTGCAGGGTCATTTCTCACCAGGTGTTGTACTGTTCTTTCTCCATCTCAGGATTTAGATGTGCTCCCTATCTCCTGGCAGAAACCTCCCTTCCTTTGCCCTGCTGCTGAGATTTTGTAGCCCACGGACTGCTGTTACCATTGTTCAAACCATATGCAGCTCACCAGCAATTCATCTTCCTGGTTGTGGGGGTGGAAGTGAAGCATCATGGACCTGCAGCCCTGCAAGCATGGCTCAATGCCATGGGTCAAAGATCACCACTAGCTACAAAGCAAATGTCTCTGGGTGCTAGCTTAAAATAATCCTACGTGCATCACAGTTTGAAGATAAACACATAAAACTAGGACACTGTTAACAAGCTGAAGTAAAAGAGAAGTCATGCTTGTGGCCTACTTAAAATCTTTCACAAGAAGCTTTTCCTCCTCTTTTTTTTGTTCTTGGTGTGTAAGTCCTTGCATAAGCTCAGTGAAGGATGCATTTTGTTGTACCAGCCTTGCATCCTCTGGCTGCATTCACAAAAGCAAATCTTTTGAGGTCATATATTTACTTTTCATCCCATTTCCACAGCTTTTCCTAAATTCAGCTCCCATACCTTCTGCACCATTTGAGATTACCTCTTCCTTTGAGTTAAGTAGCAGGCTGCTTCAAAATCACTTCCTTCTCCTGAACAGCACAAAATGCAATTTCCCCCAGCCTACACTGATCACACTTTTCAAAGCCAGCCTGGAGATACCTGCAGGGCACTGAGTTTTTTCCTCTGATCACTGGGATAATTCATATTCTGGATGTGCAAGTTTTTGCTTTGAACTCTGAATCAGACTGTAAAGAAGTAAATTGTGTGTGTAATTGATGCTTTTAACATTGAGAGTCAGAAAAAAAAGTAACCTCAATTTAATGGGAAATTGATTATTTTGTCCAGTTTGATGTGTTTTATGTCACATTTCTTTATCAAGTCCTAACTGGACATTTAGTTTTGCATTATAGGGTCTAGTCATCACAGTCTATTTCATTATCTGTCTGTACAGCTTGTGTTACAGCTGTAGGGGAGGAGTACCTATAGGACAAGGATTTGCTAAGGCTCATATGAAGTAAAGGAATGTTTATAGGGGTGAAGCCATATGTGCAAAGTGGAGCTAAAGCAGGAAGGAGCTGCAGGCCAGCAACACCCCTGGCAGGGTGAGGTTTGTTTGGCATCTCTCAGGAAACCTGGGATCTTAGTGCTGAAAAACAGTGAGTGTATTGCAAGGAAGGACCTCCTGTGAGCTGGCACAGAGAAAACCCATCATAGATATCCTAGAAAGCATTTTTGGCATTTACCTGACTCATGTAATCTGAATTCTTGGTGGGTTCAGCCTCTAAATTAAGAACTGGAAGTGCCTGCAGTATTGTTTAAACAGCTGCCACCTGGCAGATGATCTGCATCTGAGGGTTACTTGGTCACAGATTCCTGAGATCACCTGGAACAAATTGAGGTTAAAGCACTGTGGTATGACATGGAGAAATGGCCTGGTAAATCTCTGAATGTCTTTCATTATCAAGCCAGCTGTGACAAGCTGAGGAGAACTCCCCACAGTTCTCCTCAGCTCAGGATGGGTGTGTGGCAGTCAGAGCAGAGGGGGGGAGGGAGAGAGAGCAGGATGCACAGCTGGGTTTTCAGAGGCACATTAAAGGCATAGTTCCATCTGCTTCAGGAATAAAATATGCATGATTTTAGGCTGTCTCTAATCCCTGAAGCTTGCTTTGGTAAGGAAAAGTGCTGATTTTCAGCACAAACCTTGAATAAACCCTAAATATATTCCAGAAGCAAACACAAGCAGCCGTGGATGAATGTCACCACTGGAGCTGCAGGACAACCAGCACTGTGCCCTGTGCTTTCAGCCAGCAGTCCCCAGGTGCTGCCTGCAGGGCAAGGGCACTGGAGGCTCACAGTCCTAGCAAGGGCAGGAGGCTGCAGGGATGGGGAGCTGGCTGCCATCAGCTGGGAAATGACACCTTGGAGAATCGTGTCCTGAACAGGGAGGTGGAGCAGTATTCACATGCCCTGGTCTCAGCAGGAAGGGCTGTGCTGGCTGTGCAGCAATTTCCCTGGCTTTTCCCCAGTATTTCCATATGGCATGATCAGTGCAAGGAGTTCTGCCACCTTCCTGTGGAAACACAGGCTGGATGATGGGCAGGGAAGGGACACAGCAAAGCAGCCCAGGGCTGTATTATGCTCAGCTTCTGATTTGTATCACATTGTTCTGCTTTGTATCATAATAAGTAAGGTATGTGGCTGATGCAATTTGAAATTCTGTTGCTGGTGATTTTTGAGGTACTGTTCTTTCAGTCAAAATATGGTTTGGCTCTTTATTCTATTTTTATTTGTGTCTACTTGAGTTTCAAGTCAGTGAAGGTTTCTCAATTCAGCTCCTGCCAGACTTGCAGACCTGGTTCCTACATAAGCACAGGAGTCCTGTAAGAAGTAACAGCAAAATACAAAAACCTTCCACATGTTCCTTCTACCTTCTCTGTCCTGCAATGGTTCCTCTCCTTAAACATTTGGAGTCAAGTTTAGAAACTAGAGTGCTCTGTCCCTTAGGCTGTACTAATTACCTATACTTGAGGTTCCTTAGAAATAGGAAATCTTGGCTGATTCCATGTGTTTCTATCCCAGGAATTTTATACTTGTATTATGTGCCCAAAAGAAGCATTAAAGAATGTTCAGCCTGTTATACTGGGTCAGAGCAGGCCTTAGGTGGCTGTGCCCAGTGGGTAAGTACATTACCTGCTACTGTACCCATCTCCTAGGAAAACTTTTCCACCCATAGTACCAGAACTGAGCTTCAGTCAAGGTGCTTAGCTCACCTGAGAGTAGTATTTAATTTTGTTGAAGTAAGTGGCAAATGGGCATGACTGATGCCATGTGCTGGCTCCTCCCAGAAATGCTGACTGGGGCAGTCCTGGGATCTCCAGACAGGGCCTTTTCTGGGGCCAGTCCAATGTGCTGACACTGCTTTCATTTCATCTTTAGTACTGTAAGCACATGAACTATAAGTTAATCCTACTGTAACATGATTATTAAATCCATTAATCAAAAGCAGGAGATCCATAATTAACTTATTCTCCAGCATCAAGTAAATGATTCTGCTAGGAGCTTTAAGAAAGCAATTGTTCCCTAATATGCAAAATACAGTGGAGCTATTAGACTATAATTGTATAATTAAATTATAATTTTTGCATATTTTAATAAGATGTTAATTATTTTCTTTGTAGCTTAAAATGTAGGTTCATTTTTTAGGGTTTAACATATAATTAAAAAAAAAATCAAAATTAATGTTTGTCCCCTACCTGTAAGCTGACCTTTCCATGAAAGGCTTTGACCAGACTTTTGGTGACTCACCTTGCACCTGTCTCCAACAGTGGCTCTCTGTAGATTTCTCCTGTTATGTATTTCAGCATATTCATTATTGGTCACTGCAGACAAATTTTAACTTAAAAAGATGAAAGAAGTGCCTGATAGCACTGTGCTGGTACTAGCTGCTGGGTTTGTTTCAATACAGGCTTACTGACTCCTCTTCCTACGAGTTATTTCTTTCCAAGGGGCCAGATATATCAAAGGTTTTTTTTCAAGCCTGTTCAGTGTCTCTTCTGTCCTTTAAGTAGACTAAATTTCTGAAAACTCTGCAGCCTTATCCAGAAACACCTGAGCCTCCCATCCCAGAATGGAAAGGTGGTGCTGGAAACATCAGCAGCTGTTAATCAAGCATTTCCCTGAAGTCATTCTCTTGAGAGATGAGAGTTGCAGCAAGGAGACTTTCACAGAAAATACCAGGAGGACATTTCACCCATATGCCCTGCCCACATTTCTAGCCTGGCAAATTTAGCCTGCTCCTCTTCACCCTTTTTCTGTACCCGTCCATCACGCATTGCTGTATAGAAGCAAAAGCCATCATCGTTCCTCTTCCTGTTGAGAGGAAACCATGAACTTTTGTTCACCTTCTGCCTTTGTTTTGGGAATGCTTTTCAGTCACATGGGGTGTTGGACTGGAGACAGACACACGGCACTACACACTGATCAAGATCAGCAAACAGCAGTGAGTTTATTATGGCTGCCCTTTTTAGGGGCTTTGCATCTTCCAGGCCCAGATGGCTGATTGGATGAGACCTCTCTCCGCCCAGCTCTCTGGCCAGTGGGGTATCTGCATTTAAGTGTGAACAGGGTTGGGTCTGTTACCTCTTTTCTAGAATGAGCTAGGTCAGCCAAATTGGATTTGTTATGGCCAGATTTATCTTGTTCAGGTACAGACTAGCTGTACTGCGACATTTTTCCATTAGCCGTCTATTTTGCACAGATCACAGTACTTTCAGGTGACATGTTTTACTGCAGTTTCATGCAGAGTGAAGCAATTTTTGTGTCAAAGGCAGTTGCTGTGTACATCACCAGTGACATGAGAGTGCTACCAGGTACAGCAGGGCTTCAAAGACACCAGGGCTTGGGGAAAACACATCAGACCTTGGCCCACAAACCCAGAGAATAAAAGAGCAACACAAGAAAGAGTCTTGCACATGCTGCCAGCTACAAGCAGCAGGACAGAAATGGGATAGTGGACTGGGGGGCCTGCAGGCAGTGGGCAGCAAAGGGTGGGAAATACAGGTAGGGCTCTGGGTGGCACCCACTTACCTCTGCCACCAGGGTGTGGCTGGCATGAAAGTGTCCAGCAACATCCATGTGTGCCCCTCGCTATTCTCCTGCAGACCTGCAACAAATGTGCTCTAAGCATTTGAAGAGGGGCTGGAAGAAAACAAAATAGAAAACCCTGACACAGTTCTGACTTCAACAATGTTTCAAGGTGCTTTTAGCAGACAGTCTGAGCAGCAGTGTCATCTCTGGCTGCTGTGGGTGCCCATCCATCCCTCCCCTACAGAGGCAGAGATAGGAGGAACACGAGGAGGCTGAAACTCACAGTTGACACTGGTGCTGCTACCAGCAAAGTTCTTCAGAGTGGCAACCACAGTGTTTCCTGGGAAAGTCTAATGGAAAGGGAGATCTCCAAAATTTACTATGAATACAGAGTAATTTTATTGCCAACCTTAATGCTGATGGATAGGACAGTTTGCCTTTTCCAGTTTATATAAGAGCAGCTGATATAAAATTACTTCACAGCTGGATATTTATGAGAAGTTTCATTTCAAATAATGTAGTTTTTGCCTCTAGTGGTGCTGTAGTTTAGCCTATTATTACTGGGAACTAAAGCTTTAGGATATTCCAGCTATAACTGAAGGGCCTGTCTGTCAACAGAGCAAAGTTAATATTTTCCAAAGCAAAGGAAACTTTATAATGCAAAGTCACATTAGCAAAAACTACCTGTCCCTAAAACCAGCCAGGAAATCAGGCACAGAGAGGAAATTTGGGGGATGTTCCTTCAGATGCTCCTGCTTTCTCTCACAGCAGTACTGAGTCTTCTCCATGACAGTGAATGCAGAGATATTCTATCTTGGTCTTCCTCTGGGAAAGCGACCAGAATCCAAGCTGTGATATAAGCAACATTCTCTCACCTTGTCTCTGCTGCACAGGGATTTTGCATAAACTGCTCCTGTCTCTTGAGGGAAATAGGATTCACCCCTGGTGCCAGCAAAGTCATAACAAAAGCTGTGGCAAATGAAAGCAAGCCCTGAGAGCAGCCACCTGCTGAAATCAGGTATTGTTCAGGTTGGAGAAGGCCTTTCTGGAAAAGGGTCTGTAGCATAAGTTATGTGAGGAGCAGCTGAGGGAGCTGGGCAGGGGCTCAGCCTGGAGCAAAGGAGGCTCAGGGGGCCCTTGTGGCTCTGCACAGCTCCTGCCAGGAGGGCACAGCCGGGGGGGGCGGGCTGTGCTCCAGGGAACAGGGACAGGAGCAGAGGGAACGGCCTCAGGCTGGGCCAGGGCAGGCTTTAGTTGGATATTATGGAAAATTTCTTCACGGAAAGGTGGTGGCATTGGAACAGACTGCCCAGGGCAGTGGTGGAGTACCCATCCCCGGAGGGATTTAAAAGCCATGTGGATGTGGCTTTTAAATTGGGAACAGGAGCTAGTGGTGGCCTTGGCAGGGCTGGGGGAACAGCTGGACTCGATCATCTTGGAGGGCCTTGTACAATGAAATTCCTTTTGTTAACATTAATATTTGGTGACTAGTGTAAAACACATAAGGGCATTTTAGTTGGGTTTTAAAGAAAGAAACCAATAGAGAGAGAAGAGATGATTTTTTTTTTTTGGTAGAGAATCTCTCTGAGGGGTTGTGTTCATATCACAAACATTCACTTTATTACATTTTATGGAATGGACTTCAAATGCCAGTATATACAAGCCAACACTTCATTATTGGAGTTTGTGTTTATCCACTTGCCATTGTCAGCCTGTTCCCCTCTGTCTTCTTGTGCTGCTCTTTGTTAAAGTGATGATTTATGGATATCTGGGTTAGATCTCTCAAAGTACAGTGTGGTGAAGTGGTTCAATAAAAAGTTATTAAAGTAAAAAATCTATAGTTTCACGTGCTCTGTTCACCTTCTCTAGGAACCCCCAAGAAGAGATACTTAAGCTAAGCAAACACTGCATGCTGAGACTCTTAACATAAGCTACAAACTGAGAGGCCTCACCCAGCCAGAACTCTGCTGAATGGAGCCACTGCAGGCAATTCTGATTCTGCCCACATAACTGCAGGATTGCCCCCTCTCAGTGATGAAAGCAGCACAGACCAAAAAAGGGTGCCAGGTGGGGGAGTCTGCCATAAAACGTTCATTTTACAAACAGCAAATAAAGATTTCCAGTATTTTTAAGCTACACAGTACCAAATCATATTTGGTTCTTTAATGTAACTGTGTGGCTGCATTTCATTTATCTTTAAAAGAAAACTTTGGCTTCTGCTGATTGCAGGATAAACAAAGCTGACTTCAGGTAGTTTCCAGATCCCACTTAGTATATGATTTTTCTCAAAAAAGTAACAGTGTGTCAGCCTAAAAGTGAAAGTGTGAGACTGAAAGGGTGATTTAGACTAGCCTACCCCAAACCCATGCACGTTTTACACCCAGCAGCACTGTTGACTTGCCGCAGCTGCACAGCCATGTAAAGGAGGGGATGACAAATGGCTACTTGTGCCTATGGCTGGCAAGGAGTGAGAGCTGCTTGTAGCAGTGAAGGTCAAAGGAAGCATTCTCCAGGACAGAAAATAATTTGTGAGGAAGACATGGAAAGTGGTAGAATCTGTTCACGTGCAGTACAAGAGGAAGAGTATAAGAGATGGGTTACAAAATTATTTTGTTGCCTCTATTTCATGTTCCCAAATCTCTGAAAAAATGCAACTCAACAAACAACAACCCTTCATCTGTCTCAGGGATGTAGAACTTCAGCAAGTGAGGGTTACTTCAGTGAGTTACAGGTTAAAAGCAGTGAGGCACCACTGTGCAGTACCGAATCACTGTCCTGGCTCTGCACCATCCAGGACAAAGCAGCACCATGCACAGAAGCATCCCACTGTGCTGCACTGCACTGAGCTCCTGCTGCTGCCTCGGGGCTCTCACTGCAACAGAGCAGCTATTGAGGAGGCAATCACAGTCCCTCTGTTCTCTCTGGCAAACAAAGAATAACAGTCATGATCCTATTCATCCTCTGGGACATCTCATCTTGAAGGTTCCAACCTGCTCCAAGCTACCAAAATAATTCTGCCACCTGTAGTGCTCTGCAGCTGCCAGTGCAGTCCTGCACACCCATCTCCAGACAAGTGAAGTGTGGTATGAAATGCAGCTATGAGCAGAAGAGCCCAGCATAGCCACTCAGCTGAAGAGCTGCTGTCAGAGTCAGTGCTGCTGATGCATGCACACCTCACACACTTCTGCTGGGTACCTCAGGAAACACAAGGAAGCTTTTTGTCCACATTGAATTCACTGAGGTTAGGTACATGGATGCCCACTGGCACAATTCCACTCCTGCTGAAGTAGGAGAATGAAGCAACTAATTTCTACTAAAAATATAGATAATAAGCCCAGTAAAACACATTGACTACCATGAAAAACAAAGGGAAAAGCAATTTGGAGTAGTGGTCCACATTGCCAGGGTTCTGAATTGTGAAATAACCAATGATCCTGTGCATTTTGTTCCTCAAGACACATTTGATTTTCTCATGATTTTTCATGGTCAAGTCACTGCAGTTAACATTATCGCTGGAAATCTCAATGCTTGTGAAGCTGATTTTTTGTTTATAGCTGGTGATGGAATTTTTGAGGATGTTGGTGATGTTAACTTCTTCCATTTCTTCAGTCAGTTCATTTGCAGGCCCCTAGGAAACAAGGGTGGACAATTTTAAGGTCTGTCTTCTCCTGCAGAGGAGGAAGACCATAAGGATAAAGACATAAGAGTACAGCTTCATATGTGGTCATCCCAATACTCAAACACACCTTTCAGCTGCTGCCTAATCCTAGGAGGGCCTGAGGTCCAAGAGATGCCTGTTTCCACCACTGTATTTCTAGAGATATTTTCAGATCCTTGAGCAAGTTTTACTCTGGGTAATCCAACATCCGTCTCTTCCTGTCTACCCAGTAGCTTAATGTCTGGGAACTCAGTATTGCAGTGGGAAACCTCCTTTTTCCCAACAGGATCTGGGCCCTTGATGACAACTGGACTACAGTCATACCTGATTATTTAATTTCTCACACTAAAGCTGAGCCCTTGAACAACTCACTCTCACAATCCCCACAGAACACTGTGGGACAGATGTTTGGAAGCGTCTTCTGGGAAAGGAGGAAGAAGAGTTCAGTTTTCCTCTGGCAGAGGGAAGTACCTCCCTTATTGGAGTTATTTGACAGAAGAGTGAAGAGTTGTGTTATACTGGCTCTTCTCTGAGTGCATTTGAAAGAAGCAGTGGTGCTTCCTGCTCACATGAGCTCAACTCAGGGCTGTGGACCCAATCCAGTGCCTGGCCCAAGTGCCTTTCTGGATGTGGTCCTGTGAACCTAACAGGAGTGCCAGCTAAGGCTGCGGCTCACAAGTCTGCCAGAAACACAGCAGTCCTGTGCTATTCATGTATTTGTTACACACAAAAGTTTAGATTTAGTGCCAGTTAGGAGAAACATTGTTGATGTATCTATAGCAAGAAGACCATTTGTCTTGTTCAGTTAATGGAGAACTAATTATTGCCAGTCCAAGACCACTGGCCTTATTAAGGTACATTGGGCCTTACCTCTTCTGGTACTTTAGCTGCACATTTCTGTGAGGAACTGTAGTGAGCCACTGCATATTCCACAAGGGCACCAAAGATGAAGCTGAAGCAGATGCCAAGATAAACATCAATGGCCTTAATGAAACAGTTGGTTTTTGAAAGTGAACTTCGTGAGCCGATCATCAGAGTTGTCATAGAAAGCACTGTTGTAACTCCTTGGAAACAGAGAGACATTTTTCTTGTGGACACTTTGGAGAAGTCTTGGCCTACCCTTCTGTTCATGTCATTGCTCTCCATTGCTGGCTGGTTAAAGGACATCACTTCTTACCAAAGCCAAATCATCCATCATAGCAACTGAAATACTTTTGTAGCATTCACTAGCTTCACACAGGCTCTCCCTGCCTTTGGGAGCTTGGCTCCAACAGGCAGTTGGCTCTCTTGTTTTTCATGCTTTCAGTAAAGAAATCCCTCCATCCTGCTTTCTCCAAAGCACACCACCTGTACCCTGTCCTCTACTCTGCAATGGATCTCCTGAGAGCTTCAGCCACACAGAGCCCTGCAGGTGGGCACATGTCCCTGCCGCAGCATCTCCCCCACACCAACCCAGCTCTGCCCCAAAGAACAGCAGAGGCGAGCAGACCATTTATCCCTGAGCAGGTAGCTCAAGAAAAGTACCATCTACCCAGCCTTCAAAGGCTCCTCTGTCTGCTTAAATCTTCTCCATTCTTCAGGCAAGAACTCACCAATGCAGGTTCTTGCAGGCACTGAGTCCAGTGTGATCCAAAAAGATACCCAGGACAACATGACAAGCAGAGTGGAGGGCACATAGGTCTCCAATATGAAGTAAAGGACATTTCTTCTCAGTTCAAACTGTAATATCAGTCGTGGGTAACTGCCTGTTTATGAAAGAAGAGACTTGGTGAATGTGAGGTTCCCAAGGACCCCCGAAGTAAAACTGGGACAGCCCAGCACCAGCACCAGCTGATGGAGCTCAGCAGAGTTTATGCAGGTAACACACCTGACACAGGAGGACACACACAGCACTGACAGAAAAAGAGGCATCTGAACAACCCCATCTGAACAGCAGATGCCTTGCAAAGGGTTCCTGCCCCTGAGCATGACAGGAATGTTACAGCAGGGCCTCAGCTCCGAGCAGAGCAGGGCTGATAATCTCACCTGCTCTCTCACACTCAGCACAGCACCTTTCCCAACATCTGCTCTGAAGGGCACTGCTAGGTTCAGCCTTACCTGATGGCTGAAAAACAGACAAAACATTGTCTCTTGATGTCAGCAGGCTCTGGGCTCACATCCCAAAGCACCCCTGTGCCTTATCATCACAGAGAATCAGACTCCCATTTTCATTAGTGATTTGTGATATTTGATAATGGTATATTTTTGAGCTCTCCATCTTTTAAAAACCAATTTGTTGTAAATACTGACATAAGGGTTCTGAGGCTGGATCAGTAGTGTTTTCAGGATGTATTTCTGTTCTATAAACAACAATTCCCTTTGAAGTGTAGAAACAAAGTCCATGTTGTTCATGGCTATGTATGCAACAAAACAACAAAGCACTGTTATTTTTAAAACCTTGTCATTCTAAGGAAGTCTTGCCCCCTTTCATACTATCTGTAATTGGAGAAAAGAGTATTTTACACTGATAATGAAAAAGACATTGAATTCTGATCTACAAAAATATGTTATTCCATCGTGATAGAATTGTAATTTACAAACAAATGTATATTTTAAAAATTAATTTTACTCCTAGTTACTGTAAACATTGCTTTCCACAGTACCTATACACTGCATACCTGGATAGAAGGGATAGAGTTTCTTCAGGTATGTGTGGAGGAGAATAGGAAGAAGGAAAAAAAACCTTAAAATCCATCAAATGAATACAGTATATTTTAAACTTCCATCTTTCTGTGGATTTCCATCTTACAGAATATCCTGACTGCAACTAATAGGATGACACCACCTTTCTGTTCATCTCTTTTTCTGAGATTAAGATCTGCTAAAGGCTTTACTGGTTCAGGACTGAATCAAACGATCCTGGCCCACAGAAGGAGAGGAGATGGAAAGGGGAATACCCAAGAGCCTTCCCTGCTTTTTGCTCTCCCAGATTTACCTGTCTCCTGCTGTGACTTGGAGACCAGGGTGTGGTAGCGCTCCACTGTGTACTGGGAGAGCCGCAGCTTCTCCATGCCGTGCACGGAGTTGTTTCCCCTCAGCCAGGTGAAGGTGACATCGTTCTCATCGTAGCCCCCTGAGGAGAACACAGACACTGTGTGACTGCTGTGGCCAGGGAGAGCCCAGCTGTGCCCTGCTTTGCCTCCTGTGGGGAGCAGAACCCTGATCCTGGCACTGCACACTGGACAGAGGCCCCTGAGCTGTGTCTGACCACGCGGGGACATCGGCTGTGCTTCCTTCACTGCCCTTGGTCTGCTGCTCCAGATATGGACAGGAACACACACCTCTGGGAATGACACACAACGTGCAAGGCTGCTGAGAACGTGCTGCAGTTGTTTACATGGGGTATTCATGTTTTCAAAGATAATCCATTGCTGTCATACACAGCTTGATTACATACAATGGGATATTAGTACTGCCGTGGTTAACCCTCAAATACAGACTCTCTCTCCGGTGTCTGAGAGGAGAGCAGGAGGAACACAGTGGTTAAGAAAGAGAATTCAGATCTCACTGAGCCCCTTACCACAGAGCAGAAGCACATTTCACTGAGTCAAGTGCTTCAAAACATCAGAAAATGCATTTTCAGTTAGTCAGGAGCTTACAGCTGAGACTGCTATGTGGTTATGAACTAGGCTCCTCTGACTGGGTACACATTGTCCAGGAAACCTGCTCATAAAAACAACCTTTTCTACACATCATTCCTCACATCCTCAAAGGCATTAAGTTACGGAGGACAAATAAATGCACACAACATTTAGGTAACACCAAATTCCTGCCTCAAAGCAGTGGGACTCCATATATGCCATCTGAGTGTATACCTCCAGGGGTGACATAACCTCACGTTAGACTGAGGGATACCTCAGTCTGAGGGGTAAATCTTGTACTGAGTTGCCAGTCTGCCATTCCCTTCAAAAATTTGACTTAATTTAGGAAACAAGTCCATCAGTTTCACTGATTTAATTTTTTTATTAAGAGCCCTTCTTTGAGACCATGAGTAGGGATGCTGTGATTCTGATAATAAACCATTTGTCCTGGTAGAAGGAATCAGATGAAGTTGCAGCTCTATTTACATCTAATTGTGTTTTCTTATTAGACACAAATTACCAGAGCTTGGGCGTGATGAACTCCTAAATTAGGTGTCCAGAGCATGAATCCCTGAGTAGAATCCTAAGCATGTGACTTTTCAAAGTTCCTAAGTGGTTTTATAAATCGTGGTTAATCAGGAAAATTTTATAAGTGATAGATTGTTGTTAATTCATCTGGCGTATATTTAAATAGCATTATTTCTGGGCACTTATCCTAATGAAATCTCCAGTGGGCAATATGTATGTAATTTCATTGGAATTATACAGCAACTGAGCATGATGTAGGATCCAATCAGTTTTAAACCAGGCCTAAACATGCTCCACTTTAGCAGAAGAGGCCAATCATTATTATTTCAGGAGCTATTCTTTGTAATAAAGTTAACCATGGTGAACTAATATGATTTTAATGTGAAAATAATATGTTCTTCCCTAGGTGCTTCATGCTGCAACCCCAGAAATTAAAAATCTGGTCTTTTCCATGCTGAGATGGTGGAAGTCTGGTTTTGTGTCATGCAGCAGGAGCTGCATACTCATCACAGGTCTGGAGCAGCAGCACTGCACTGGCCGAGCTTTGGGACAGCAACCCTGCAGTGGCCCACATTGCCTTGGAGTCTTTCTCAGCCAGCATTGCCTTAGGTGAGCTTTTAATCTAACTGAGAACAGAACTCGCTGATAATTCCTCTTCTTGAGACTTCTCAGTCTGACACTCTTCTGTTGACAGGGGTCTCATCCTCTGTATCCCCTCCCTAGTGGGGGGGCAGGTAGCACAAACCTGGGTTTGGCCCTAATTTCAGCTCATGAGTTTGAGAGCCACATTCAACTCTAATTCTAGTGAGAACCACCCTTCCCCATGTCCTTTTGCAGCGGGGATTTGGGGGCTGCAACAGGTATTAGCTACCTAAAGATGTGAGAATTGTTCCTTCTTGTACTGTATCACAGGCACTTACCTCGCAAGTTAGTTTTGAAGAAGTTGTGTGTTCAAAAGAATCTGAATTTTGAAAACCAGCCAACATTACCTCATCCTTTCTGTGCAAGATTTAATTATCTACACTTTAATAAATATTCTTTATTACCACTTTTTTGCATAAATTGCGCAGTGACAGGAATTTTCTGGGCTGTGGATTACAACACAAAACTTTGAAGAATGATGACACAGAAGTTGTTTTCTTTTGGACATAATAATTTTCAGGAATAAAAATCTACTCCAGAAAGCCACCGTGCTTAATCCAAATATTCAAGATGTGTAGTTACTTATGAATAAAAAATTTAGAGTTTTCTAGAACATTATACTTACAGCTTTCTAGCTGCAGTCGGCATGTTTGGGTGTCCATAGGGTATTTTGACAGGTCCATGTTACAGGCAACAGTAGTAGTGATTCTGTAGGGAGAGAAAGAACTCTGAAAATTGCAATAAAAGCATATTTTACACAGCAAACTGGATCACAAAGCTCTGCTCTGTCAGTTAGATTATTTGGACCTTTGATATGAATTAACTGAGAACCCTCAAGAACAAGCACTCTCTGCAGCCACCCCAATGAAAATGTACCCCAAGGAGGAATTTTGCTTTGATCTGGTGGGATATAGAGTGCAGAGTCACATTTTTTTCCCCATTGCTACAATTTGCTCATCTTAAGGAATCAGCACTTGCGACTTGAGGTGCAGTGACTAATTGCACACATACTCTGACTTTCTCTGATGTGGAGGTAGGTGAGTTTTGCTCTGCAGCTGAGGTAACTGGGACTCACTTAATGCAAGCTAAGGAGAGCACTGTAGGAATTGCTAACTCAAGCGCTGGGTGCCTTCCTGCAGTTCATGGACAAATACAATTCTTGGTAAAAAAACAGAAGTCATCACTGGATAAGCAAATGGTTTCTCACTATCAGTTGAACTTTTACTTTGTGATGTCCTCCTTCCATTCCTCCCATGCCCCCATCTGGCTGGATTTTTTCTTGGTGACACCTAAACTCATGAGCTTTCTGAGCAGGCCTCAGGATACAGCATATACCTTGATGGGAGATCCTGATCCTTGACTGGCATTTCTGGAAGCCAGAACAGAGGGAAATGGATCAGCAGAGAATGCTCACAGCTGATTTGTTGACCCCAAACTCATGACCTGTGACAGGTGGTACCTGCTCCTGTCCAGGGTAATTCTGGAAATCTATTCTGAGCCAGCAGCAGCAAAGCTAGAGGTCTCTGTACCTTAAGGCATACAAGACAGTGCCATTAGAGAACAGCCTGACGAGGCGGTTGCCCACAGTGACGTCGTGCAGGAAAGACCTTTTTGACTCCACAATGTAGGTGTCTGGCATCCAGAGCAACTCCACCAGGCGAGCATCCAGCGTGAAGCTCTTGTTGCCATGGAAGACCAGCCGAGGGTCTGTCCAGCGCTGCCGCAGGGAGATGGTGGCTGTGTAATCCTGTGGAACAGAGCAGAGCCTGGGGATGTGTGTCCAGGCACCTGCACGGCACAGCTGGGGCACACCACATGTGTGACAAGGGACAGAACACATCCTTATTCAACCGATTGCAGCCAGGCTTCAAGCTTCAAGCTTCAAGCTTTACTTTTGTCACAGTTTTATTCACTCTGTAATATTTCTAATACATTTCCACTCTAAGGTGTGGAGTTTGAGGACTAAAGATTATAATTGTAATATATGGTAGAGATAATTCATGCTATATAGATAGATATATGTGTGTATAAAATATTGTGAAGGTCCAAAGTTATGCCTTTGACCACTCTGGCTGGGAACAGAGTTCTATTCTCATTGTAACCAGTTCCCAGACAGCATTAAGATAATATCAGGTCTGTTAGCGTATGAATGGGACAGTCCCAGTCCATCATAGATGATTTCCCGTGGCATCTGCACCTGGGAGATAGCATCTAGACCTTCCTGGACCATGATTGATGGAATGTCTCAAGAAACTCACAAGACCTGCACCTGGGCATGATTACATCTGCGGTACTCAGGAACAGGTATCACTCTACTACATGTGAATGCAGCTTCTGCCTGGATGCTCAGACATTCATCTGAGTCTCCGGATTATTCTTTGTCTGTTCCTGCACATGTATGGATCCCGCTCTACATGTGAAGAGACACAAAGAAACGTGTGGTCATCTCTGCCTCAGGCAGAATAAACTGTATATAAGCTAGCTGCTGGAAGCACTTGGGGTGAACTCCTGGGGAAACGCTGTCACTTTGTCAGTGGACCCTAGTTTACCCAGTGCCTGCACCCAGGGCTGACGCTGTCTTGGCTGTGGTGGTTCTTTTTCGAAATTCTATTTTTTTGTTATCGATCCAACAAATCTTTGTTAACTTTTTCATAAATTTGGCTACCAATCTGATCATTTATAACAATAATTACAGTACTTTATGTTTTTAATGGGCAGTTTTTATAACTGATGCTTTTGTGCCCATTTTGCAGAGAACAGATAGGAAGCACACACTTGAGGCCACCCCACAAGCCATTGACATTACAGATCAGTCATTGCCTAGAGCTAGGAAACTCCACATGTACTATAAATCAGGTCATTAAGGAGGCATTGGCACTTTGGGGAAAAAAGGTAAGTGAATCCAACCTGTTATGTCAGGGACATCTTAAAAAAAAAAACCAAACAAGTCAAAAAAGAAAACTTGTGCCTTCTATTTTAATAGGAATTTTGAATCTAAGAACACTGGGATTAACTTGAGTTTGGCCTGCCCCCAAGCAGCACCACTTGGCTCTGAAGCTGATGCTTTGCTGAGCCTTCTGGACACCACAGGTACTGCTGGACTATTCAACTTCCTTCTCACAAGGGATGCCATGCAGGATTGATTTTTTCTATATCCATGGGGTCTGATTTCCAGAAGGTGCTGAGTTTATGACCAGTAGGACTTTTGGAACCACTTCTTTTTTCTTGTAAGCCCACATTACTATGGCATCTACACAGTTGTCTTAGGGTGACGTTATGATGTTTGTATTCCTAATCGTCTGCTCTGTTTATGCTGGATATTAAGTTCTGCACCTTTAAGACTGCTTCCGAAAGTGAAGCGGGGGAAAAGAAGTGTGCGGCTCATTTTCAGAAACTGCACTTGCTCCCCCACATTCCTTCTCACAGACTGTTGTCTGCAGCACAGACAGACAGTGGGACAGAGCTCTCCTTTGCTTTTAGTTAGTTTTTAGCTAGCAGAGGCAGATAAGTTCCCAGAACTGTGGTTTTTTTTCTTTTTCTTGGAACTGTTTGAACCTGCTCTAGACTGAAAACCCAGAAAAACACCAGGAGCTCATGCCTGTGGCTCACCTGGGTCTAGGACATGGCATTCCAGCATGGGAGGGACTGATAACAGACTGAGTGAGCCAAGCTACAGCCCATGAAAAGAACTTTCTGAATTTGCCATCTCTTCAGAACAGCAAGAGGTTTTATTGTTTAATATTATTAATTTTTTATGCTTGTGTGTACTTTGCTTGCTAAATAACCAGGCTTTTCCCCTTATCTCCAAGGAAATATTTTCATGAACTAGTTGGGACAGGATCTGCTTGGATCTGCTTTCTAGAGGAACCCTTTTGGCAGTTTCCTCCCAAATTTGCCCTAAACCAGGACAATAGTCTGCAGTCATAAATAAGCTCTGTTTTCATCCCACTGCTGAAAGTGGTCAACAGTCCCCAACAGCAAAGCAGTTTCAAAATCACCATTTCTGTGCTGGACACACAGGAATACATGTGAAGTCTCTCAGGCATATCTCAATCTTACCTTGTAAAATAAAAGGTTTTTTTCACTTACCATGTCACTCTCAGATATACTAGAAATACTTGCAATGTCCAGACTCATTGCAATTTGTACAGGTTCTCCTGCAGAGGGAATGAAATGCTTCAGTAGAGAGAAGGGAAGTAAAGCCACTCAGGATGCTGTGCAGGGTGGGCACTGTCCTCAGCCTCACTCACTGTCACTAAAACTGCAGAGGCCCAGAGGGTCAGACACAGTTTCAGAGCATTAGGCTCACAAATTCTATGATCTGAAATGCAGTTGTCACTGTTAGGGAGGTGGAGTTCTGTGTTTGGTGGTGGTAGCAGAGGGCAAATACCCATTAACACTGGCTGCAGAGCTCAACAGTTTAGGTCAGCAACATTTCAGTGGCATTTGCCATTGGACAGGCAGCCAGGGCCACTTTGTCCCTTGATCCCAGCCCACACCAGGCACAGAGCAGCCAGGCCAGGAACCTCTGCACAGAGCACTTCCCACAGCTCAGGGAGTGCTGGGCAGCCCCGGCTCGTGGCGAGGAGCCACCGAGAGGAAAGAAGGTCCCTGGTTCCCGAGAACAGGCGTTCCTGAAATGCGGAGGAGCAGCGGCCTCTGCCCGGCTCAGCTCCCGCCCGAGACAGACCCGCGAAGCGAGAGCCGCGAGCGCCGGGAGCCACCGCGAGAGGGCAGCACTGCCCGGGACAGGGGGACAGGGTGACAGGGGGACACAGGAACACGGGGACAGGGGGACACGGGGATACGGGGACAGGGGGACACGGGGATACGGGGACACGGGGACAGGGGGACACAGGGACACGGGGACAAAGGGGACAGGGGGACAGGGGGACACAGGGACAGGGGGACACGGGGATACGGGGACACGGGGACACGGGAACACGGGGACAGGGGGACACGGGGACAGGGGGACACGGGGATACGGGGACAGGGGGACAGGGGGACACGAGACAAGGGGACACAGGGGACGGGGGACACGGGGACAAAGGGGACAGGGGGACACGGGGACAAAGGGGACAGGGGGACAAAGGGACACGGGGACAAGGGGACAGGGGGACACAGGGACACGGGGACACGGGGACACAGGGGACAGGGGGACACGGGGACAAAGGGGACAGGGGGACATGGGGACACAGGGACAGGGGACACAGGGACATGGGGGCAGGGGGACATGGGGACACGAGGACATGGGGACACAGGGACAGGGGGACAGGGGACACAGGGACACGGGGACAAAGGGACAGAGTGACGGGGGACATGGGGACACGAGGACAAAGGGACACAGGGAAAAAGGGACACGGGGACACAGGGACAGGGGGACATGAGGAAAAAGGGGACATGAGGACACAGGGACACACGGGGACACAGGGACAGGGGGGCACAAGTACAAAGGGAGAAGGGGGACAGGGGGACACAGGGACAAAGGGACACGGGGACAAAGGGACACTGGGACACGGACACGGGCACAAAGGGACACAGGGACATGGGGACACAGGGACACAGGCACAAAAGGACACAGGGACATGGGGACACAGGGACAGGGGGACATGAGGACACGGAGACATGGGCACAAAGGGACATGGGGACATGGGCACAAAGGGACACTGGGACACAGGGAACAAAGGGACACAGGGAGAAAGGGAGACATGAGGACAAGGGGACAAAGGGAGACACGAGGACAAGGGGACACAGGGACACAGAGACACGGGAACTCCATTGCAGGCCGGGCTCCACCGATGCTGGGGGAGCACCGAGCTCCGAGCGCAGCTCAATGCTTTCCAGCACAGCCCTCTCTGCCTGCATGACAACAGAGCCTTTCCTGCTGGAACTGCTGAAATTGCTGCTCATCACATGAATCACAGTGAGGAACGACCAATGTACACAATTTCTGAAACTCTTTCCAGGTGGTTTTGGCTTTGATTGTTTGTTTTAACGGGTTCATAAATTTATTTCATTTGCAGAAGATGTGTATTTTTGAAAGCAGCTGTTGTTCATGTCTCTGTCTATTCAGACTCAAACCCACTGCATTTACTGATCACAGGACACAACTGTGACTTGGCCTCCAGGGGAGGTCACACAAGAGTCCTGGCTGGTTTTGTTTAACATTTGCTGCAGATGCAGTGGATCTCTGTTCTGTTGTAGAGAAGCATCTGCTCACTGGTGTCACAGGATTTAGAGGAGCTTTTCTAATCCTGCATCAGGTCAGCCATTCTTGGCAGAGCAAGATGGTAAATTCTGTATTGTCTCAGACATTTATTACCATGGCCAGAAAAAGGAAGCAGCTCAGGGCTGCCAGTAGCAGCAGGTCAGTCAACAATGGAAAATATCCATGGCCTTGTGAAAGCTGATGGGAAATTTTTCTGTCAAGCGGAGTTTCATTAATAGTTCAGGCACAAAATCAAAATTAATAGAAATAAAAATGGTCATTGCTGTTTCTAAAACTTTCAATGATACTTTTTAGGTTCTGAATGTCATTCTGAGAAACCTGTTCCTCTATGTGATGACAGCACTAACCTGGAAGGTGGGAGACCTGACACCCAAATTGCTCAATAGCCTCAGATAAGTTCCTAAATTCCTGCCTGCTCCCAACTCCCCAGAGTCTCACTAGGGTTTGAAACAGATTTTTGTCACAGTGTGAGGTGAAAGCATGTGTCAAAAGTCAATAATCAAGGCAAGAAGAATGGCTTTTTTCCTCTAAAGCTGCATAAATAGCTATAATAGCTGTACGTGACCAAAAGTAAAGCAGAAAATCACAAGGGTCAGGCTCTAAACAAAAGCCTGTACACTTAGAGCAGAATTTAGTTATTTAGTCAAGTCTTTCATAGAGATGTTAAAGTTTATAAATTCCCTGCTCTTCACCTCACATCTGGACCTGATCCCAAGCCCCACACATATGTGCACCAGCTATTCAAGACAGTAGTGGATGCAGAGAAAGAAGGGCAGCCTGGGACACCAACTAATTTAAAAGAAACACAACCTTTGAAACTGCAGCAAGGTTAAAGCCTGCTCTCCCCTCCACATGAGCGTTACAGACCGATTTTAAATGCTCCCTTGTGTGGAGCCAACATACCACCAAAGTAGGGCCGGAGGTATTTGTTGTACCCCATGGTGAGGTTCTCAAATCCAGGGAGGGACGTTGTACCCCTGCCATGCAAACTGGGTCCATGACCCAGAGAGCTCCTGGGGACACAAACACCAACTGTTACATGCTGGGCTGGGCACATCTGGTGTACAGCTGCAGCTGCTTCCAGCTTGTGCTCAAACAAACAAACGGTATAAAATAGTTATTAAAACCAAGTAGATAATTGAAATCACAAACATTTGCTCACATTGCTGTCGTGGCTGAATAATTAACACCTTCAAGAGGTGGGAAAATGGCAAATTGCCTCAGCTGATAGCTACAGGTTGCACACACAGTATCTTAAGAAAGTTCTGTTCAAACAGAAAAATCAAGAAAGTTCTGTTCAAACAAAAATCAAGATCTGTAGATCACAAGCCTGAGAAATAAATCCCAATCTCCCCTTCCCGCTCTTTCTTGTACAGTCTATTTAAGGAATATTATTTTCTTTTTTCCTCCCATTTATGACAACCTGAGACAAACCTTGAAGCCCAACATCCTCCTTTCTAATCTCTAGTCCCTTAAATAAGCTTCATCTTCATAACATGTGAGTGTCAGCTTCTACAGCTGCTGTCAGGAATAATACTGGAGGGGAAAGGTAGAGGACTGTGCAGTTCACAGACACCCCCTCAGCTGTGTGGGCAGTGCTGCTCCAGCTGCTGGGTATACTGAGGGTCCAACTCTAGATTACAATGTCAACATTTACATTTTGTGGCTGGTCATTGAAGGCAGAAGCTGTGTTATGAGGCTGACAGATCAGTACCCTCACACAGACAGTGAGAGGGATAGGGTTTGGACTGTAAAAGGTGAGTGTTAAGGTGCAGGGTGGCACTGCCTCACCTGAGAAAAATGTAACTGAATGAAAGGTTAGGAGTTTGTTCTTGCTTTGGGCAAGAGGAGCCTTTGCTGCTCCCAGTGCCAGGACCCTGTTCTGGGCAGGAAGCAGCCATAGAGTTACTCACAGCTCTCACCAAGGTTTTTCTTCTGTTTCCTTCACAGCTGGGTTAATAGGGCCTTGGAGCTGCAGGATTTAGACTAAGCAGGACCTTACAGCAGAATAAGATTTTACACAGTATGTATGTAAATACTTCAACAAATCTGGGACTTGTACTACCAAGGATGGTAATAACAGAGCTGGGAACCTTGTGGGAGGCATTTCTGGTAAAGAACTACGACCTGTGTGATTCTGAACAGGAAATCAGGGTTGCACTGTTAATGGACATCATATGGTTTAGGGACCTATGAAGATTGCTCTCTCCTATACCACATCCCTGACTGCACCCTGCCACCTTTGGGTGGGCTGGATAACTAGAAGCATAGTTTCCTTTTGACCCATATTATTTATGTGAAATATCATTCAAATGTTCCCTTTAAAACAAAACAAACTCTACACTTACCTTTGGGTTGGAAGGAAAAGACACAGACCAAAGAAGGAAAAATATCTGCAGAACATGTCTGGAGATTGTTTCTGTATTTGCTCTGCTTGTCTGTAAAGAAGAAAAGAAAGATGAAGTCTTGTGGTTTAAGAAAAATTATTTTAATTTTTTCAGGGAAGGAGACAGGGAGAAGAAATGCTGCACAGTCAGAACCATCACAGATTGATGTTTAACATACCTGATATGCAGTGGCTCCTGTCCTTTTTCCTGACTAGTATAATTTTTCAGCATGTTCTATCACTTACCACATAAAAAGCCCTGGTGACAACTCAGGTCTTGAAGTTCTCGACGAATTCTAGCTCCTCTCCTCTCAGTATGAGATGGCAATAGCTGATGTTGAGAATGGCACCACAGGAATGGATTGATTAAATAGGAAAATGTGTGGGTAGCTCCCAGAGCAGTCAGACTCTGAAGCCAAGAGAGATCCTGCCCACAGATGGCAGTTCCAGCCTCTTTTAGTCGCAGGCTCCCCTGCCCAGCCTCACAGAAGTGCTGTAACTCTGTGCTCCATTGATTGTACGTGGGATAAACCCCTGCTATTAACAGCAAAGCTGGCAAGCCACTTAGCATGCAGCAGAGCATGAGGTCACTGCACTTCAAAGGGGTTTCGTTGACTTTTCTGGGAGTGGAACCAAGTTTGGCTGCTGGCCCAAGACTCCTGGGGCTTGTGCTGGCCTTGGAGCAGGTGCCACAGTGGCAGCTCTGAGCTGTACTCTGCTCCACTCTGATCTCCAGCTTCCTGCTGGAAGTGCTGCTCCAGTCACACACCTTTTTTTCAGACCTAGCACCTCTCTCATCACACATGGCATTTAGAGCCTCAGCTTCCAATGTAGCTGCACCATAATAACCCAAACATCATGAGTTTTCTGCTTGGGTTAGATCCTTCCCATAGAGCCCAGAGGACACTGCCTCCTCAGCCAGATGCACAGCTCTGGTGCTGTGCCATGGGACAAGCAGAGCACCAGGAAATAACAACTTTGCCCACACTGAGCCAGTAAAATACCTGAACATTCAGGTACTATGAATGCAAGGCATCCCCCTGGAGAAAGGATGGAGTTTTTTCAAAACACAATATGCTCTAATACCAGTCCCACATCTGAATTTCCAACAAGGCTTTGCTCTTCTAGCCCATTCTCTGAAATTGTACTCAGATGTTTCTAGATGCTCTCAAGGGCTCCTCAGTATAATGTGAGGATGCAGGACCAGAGAGAGAATCATTTACCCACTCACAGCAATATTAGACCACAATTTTGATTGAAAAGAAGGAAGATTGGTACAGGTTGTTGAAAAAACTTGTAGAAATAAGTTGATTTTACAAATCAGACTTCAGTTAAAGTATGAGACTTCATAAACTTCAGCTGAGGAACCTCTCATGAGCATCCCTAATGAATATCCCATGTTTTGCACAGGATGACCATAAAGACAATAAGTATAAAAGGTTGGGAGGCAGTGAAACGGAAATCTATAAGTACTCCTGGGCAAGAGAAAGGTGACACCAGTGCCCAGAGCTGAATATAACCACAGTATTTCTTCATTGCTCAGTGTGTCAGTTAATACAACAGAAATTCTGCTGTTATAGGGCAGGAGCTTTCATCAGAGATTACCAGTAGTAGGAAGAAATTGTAATAAGGCTGTGTATTTATGTTTCTCTGTCCAGCAAAGGGTTTCATTTTCACAGAAAAATGTAACCTTAAACACTGTTTGGTGACCAAGGGCATAGTCAATACACCAAGAGGCTACAGCAAACACATGGCCAAAAAATCCTCATTGAACACGTGGGAATTTTTCTTCCAAGCTTCCAGGTAACAGGTAAATGTCAAATAAACTGTGCAGTTCCCCTGGTAATTCAGGATTAGTCTCCTTGGTCCTTTGCGATGTCCATGGCAAAGGGAACTGGTTTCCCCTGCCGCCCGTGCTGGCAGGCACAGCCAGGGGAGCTCAGCGCTCAATCCCTGCCCGAGCCGCCCCAGCCGGGGAGCAGCAGCAGGGACGCGCTGAGCTCTCCCAGCGGGAAAGGAGGGATGGACAGGATCGCTTTATTGTGTCTGTGCTCTGGCTGAGCAGCTGCCTCTGCAGCACCTGCCCAGGACGGGAAAGGAGCCGGCAGGGCTGAAAGCAGGGAGCGAGGTGAAAGGAGCTGCAAGTGACGCATTAATTGAAGGCTTGACAATCTGCTGACAGAGAAGCATGCAAAGAAAAAATAGGAGATGGGGGCCTCGAGGAGCACAGTTCAGACACAATCATTCATCTTACACATCTATTAGTCTGCGTTTCTGCAGGGCAGTGAACCATTCCTCACTGCAGGAAGTTTTGTGGGAAAACCAGCCACATACCCTCCTGAGCACCTCCACGGCCCACATTTACCCAACACATTTATTTTGTTCTTGCAGGCAGCACAGTAAAAGCTGCACTGCAGCTGCACGACCTTCCATGCCAACGTTCAGTTTTCCTCAATAAATACTCAATATCTACAATAAGCACAAAGGTATTTCATCTGGATTGGTTTCCACATTACCTTGTTTTTAAAGGCCATTCAGCACCATGTTTCTTAGTGCAATATGGAATTTAATACAGAAGTAAAACAACCAAGAATTTTTTAAAATTCAGAACAGTTCTCATTTTTAATCACTCAAGAAATAGCATAAATGTTCCCCACTTCTAAGAACAGATAAATTAAGGTACACAGAGGTCAAGTTATTTGTCTTGAGTGTCATCAGTAAGACTATCTGACAAGATGAACGAGCCTCCTGCAGAACACGTACCAACAGCTCCTCGCTCAGATCACACGAGGCTCACTCACAGCTCTCCAAGAAATGCTGACAGCAGCAGCACTGGCAGCCACACGAAGGCACTGCAGCGTTCCCCCTGCTGCTGCCTGAGCCCGGCACTGCGGAGCAGCCGCAGCAGCACCCTCCAGACGGGCACTGCCTTATTTCCCTCCGCATTCTTCACATTCCATTCGGACCCACTGCCCCAGACACTGGGCCCCTCCCTGCCGGGACGTGGGATTTGACCGGGGGGCAGGCATTGGTCTGCCAAGTACCAGCTTTTTTTTAGCTAATCCTTCACACAAGTGACCATCAATAACTGCTAACCTACTTCCTAAAGGACACAGATCAATTGACATAATATTATAACTCCTTTAAATATTAATGCCCTAACAGGGAGACAATTGCACTGGGCCTAGGGACTCCTCCACTATTAGAAATTATGCCCCAGCATTAAATAAATTAACTCAATAAGTGTCTTACCATGAATACAAAATCCTGCTTAGGGCTTGCAGATAAAATTATTTAGAGCTGTTCTTTGAGGAAAGATGAGGTGTTTAGACTTGCAAAAGAGCAAGAGCAGCTATATTCATTAGTCTTTTGTTTCAAATGAACTGCTTTGTTTTAAACTCAAGGCATCCCTTTTAGAAGGGAGGAGGAAGAATCTGGAAAATTGTTACATTTCTTCCTCTGGGCTGCACAGTTTCAGTCCTGCAAAGATGCAGATGTCTGCTCCAAACTCCAAAGGCAGCTTAGGGCCAGGCCAGCTCTGCCCCAGTGGTGCCCAATGCCATCAGCATCGCATCCCTGCAGCACAGAGCACCTGCAGGACACAAGGAGGAGTCTTGGCTGGTGGCACTGGCCAGCAATCTGTGCTGCTGCCTTGCTCCCGTGGGTTCTGGCAGGAGGTGGGCACGGTCATCAACTCTGAGAAACTTCATCTGGATCCCCGAGGCTGGAGGGAGCTATTCGCCTTGCCCCGAGGGAGGTTGAATTTTATCTCAAAAGTGGATGCAATGTTTCCAGTTTTCACTTTTCAGTTTGTACATACAAACAGTTCAGAACTGCAAGGTACACATGAAGGACACAATTCAGGATTAAAAAAAGAGCTACACTGATTCCACTTGACTGAAACAGAAAGGTTTGTAGAAGAGACCATAGATTCAGCTTATTTCTTTTGCTATAGATAGATGAAAATTCCCATGAAAGCAGCACAGAGAGACCTTTAAACACAGAGAATTTTACAAGTGGCTCAAGGAGGTTTCCTCAGCAGCAGCCTCCTCCTTCTCCATGCCTTCTCTTTGCTGCACTGGCTTTGCACAGGTACTTGTTGCCTGCCCAAGGGATGTATCAGTGAGCTGCTGAGCTGTTGTGACACAAACCCTCCCAGCAGGAATGCTGCTTGTATGCTGCAGCTTTTACCTACAGCATCTGAATTCCCTTCTGAGCTCCCTGAGGGCTGGGAGAAATTTAATACAGGTCTCAAAAGTGAGAAATTGATACAAAAAGAGAGTGTGGACAGGGAGAGGGGGTGCAGTCTGCTTGAGAAGGGGGAGAGACACAAGCAGTGGCAAGAGTAGTTCTCTCTCTCCCCTCCTTACTGGCCCCCACATCCCCAGGACTGAGAACCCACTGTGGTGCCTGAGGTACCATGGCAACTTCAGGCACCTCTAGCACCTGTGGGGACCATTTCCCAAATCCTGGGTCAGCACTCCCAGCTGCCTCAGGTTCCCCACAGGCCTCACATTTACAGACACCACCAGTCCCAAGCTGGCCCCACTGCCCAGCGGCCAATGCTGACCCCTGGACAGCCCACACAGACACCATCAGCCACCAGCACAGGGCCATCACATTTAGGGCCACCCAGCTCTTCAGCTCGAGCTGTGGGAAGATGTATCTGTGCTAAGATGTACTAAGAATGAGTGTCAAAGCAATCTGCAAAATGTGAGGTGAGAGCAGTGACCTGCCAGCCCTGAGGTGCAGGTTGCAGCCCCGTGGGAGGGCAGCAGCAGTGCTCACCCCTGTGCCAGCCCTGCTGCCACCCCCTTCCCATCACCTCGCAGTCCCCGCTCTGTTGCCGAGCGCTGCAGCTGGGGCTGATCCTTGCTGGGGCCAGGGATCCTGGGGAGATGATTCCTTAATAGGCTGCTCGGTGTGCTAGCACAGGGCCACCGAGGGAGGAATTCCTTATCAGCCCTGATCTGGCTTTACAGCCTGCTTGCTGCTTTGGTTCTGCCTCCCAAGAGCAGAATTAATTGCTGGGCTAGAAAATGCCAATAAATCAATCAGTTCATAGCACATTTATTTTCTGTAGCTCTGCATTGGGCTCCTGGCAGCTTCAAGCAGAAGCAAAACCCACTCATGCTACAGGGAGAGGTGAGGGTGGGGCTCTTGCCAAAGACTACCTGCAGAAAGGAGCACAGGCAGGGCAAGGTGGGGGCTCAGCACCAGCAGTGACCTGGAGCCAAATGCCATCCCAGCAGCAGTACTGCCCCACTTCAGCCTTTAAGGTGACTGCCAAGCCAGACCATTGCATAACTTATCTTTCTAGATTTTCCAAAATAAATGCTTGAAAGACAGACTAGAAAGAGGAGGGAGAAAACTGACATTCTGTGAAAAGAAATGCTGTTTTATACTCTAGACTTATTTACATCAAACTCTGTAACTTGACAACGGTGTCTTCAGCAACAGAGAAAATCAACCACTAAGTCATTACCAGTATGCTTTTTTTGGGTGAAATGATACAGCAAACACAGACCTCAAAGCAGACTCAGACTGCACAGGAACCACTTTTAGTCAGTGCTTTCCCACCCGTGGCCCTGGTCCCAGGCTGCAGTACTGCTCAGCCATCCCCATTGGCTGAGGCCTTTGCCAAGGAACACATAAATCCAGGTAGTGACCCTTCCCTTCCCTTCCCTTCCCTTCCCTTCCCTTCCCTTCCCTTCCCTTCCCTTCCCTTCCCTTCCCTTCCCTTCCCTTCCCTTCCCTTCCCTTCCCTTCCCTTCCCTTCCCTTCCCTTCCCTTCCCTTCCCTTCCCTTCCCTTCCCTTCCCTTCCCTTCCCTTCCCTTCCCTTCCCTTCCCTTCCCTTCCCTTCCCTTCCCTTCCCTTCCCTTCCCTTCCCTTCCCTTCCCTTCCCTTCCCTTCCCTTCCCTTCCCTTCCCTTCCTTCCCTTCCCTTCCCTTCCCTTCCCTTCCCTTCCCTTCCCTTCCCTTCCCTTCCCTTCCCTTCCCTTCCCTTCCCTTCCCTTCCCTTCCCTTCCCTTCCCTTCCCACACACCAATGCCCTCAATGCCCAGCCCCATCCCACATCATCTCTGGTCTTTCCTACTGCTCTGTAAAAGAGACTTTGATGCAGCAGGTTCTTACCACAATTCAAGCCCCACAGCTATGGGAGATGCCATTAGTGGGGCTGTATTTTGTCCTGTTATTTATATTATAGATCCAGCACCTCGATTTTTTCTCCCCACAATTTAAAACCACAAACACAGCTCTGTCCCTGTGCCTCAAGTGCCAGCCTCGCTGCTCATGGAAGGGCAGAGCGGGGCCAGGCTGCCCCAGCACAGGGAGCAGGGCTGGGGGTGCCCTCAGCTGCCGTGTCTTGGGAGCAGTCCTGGGTGCCCAGTGCTCTGCAGCACCCCCAGCACCGGGCACTACCCAGGGTGAGGCAGCTCCCGCTGTGAAATGCCCTGCAGGTTCCGGCTGCTCTTTGAGAAACACATGGTGCTCCGTGCTCGCAGCAAATGCTCTGTCACCAAACCTGCTGTGTTCTGAACAGGGGCCATGGGCCAGTGATGCTCATACCAGAACTACATTTCAAGTAAGAGCAAAAGTTCTGGACTGATACCAGGCTTGGTTTTTTTCCAATCTAGAACCCCATTTAATTATTTCCATTATGACATTGCCTATGACAACCTGAAAACATTTTATCTGTGTGCACATCAGCACCCAATGTTCATGATTTTAGCTCCACTTTAAAGACAAAAGATATAGATTAAATGTAAAAGAAGGTTGGTGTAACCTCTTGTCAGATACAGGAAAGAGTTTGGGAACTGACAGTTAATTGTATACACATTTTTAAGTGCTCAACGTTCTGTTATTATGTCAGATAAATGCACAATTATGGTTTTATCTTTGGCCAAAGCTCTTACCTGATATGACCTAATTCCTTTTTGCTCCCTAACTTGTTAAATAAATATTTCATCCAAACAAATGACTTTGGCTGTCAAAAGCTGGGCAGATATTATAACTACACAAGATTAGGATTTATTGGAAACAGTTGCATACCTTTATATTAATAGGATGAAATACACTCAGAGACAACAAAACAGATCAAGATGTACTCATTAAATGAGCTGCAGTAAGTACTAGCTTTTAGTTTTCATGTTCAAGAGAGAGAAAGTTATCTCTACTGATAGTGCCTCGTATTTGGAACTGTTCTGAACACCATAAACATCAAAAAATCTTAATTAAAAGGCTTTCTTTTAGTTTAACTTTCCCCCCAGAAGACCTAGGCCTATATTGTTCTGTCAAGAGAGGGGTGAGGAATATTTTTAAGGAAAAAAATCCCAAAACACTTTAAATGAATCCATGATTGCTTTATGCTGCTCTGCAAATGAGATGGCACTGACCAGTGGGATGCATCCCAGGGGCACAGCAGCATCTCCACTGAACAGCCACAGTGCCTCAGGAGGTGAGGGTGCAGCAGGGACCCCCACAGCTCTCAGCATCTCTCCAAGCACTGCAGCAATATACCCAATTCAAAATCTTTTGGGTCCTCATTTTGTCCTGAACAGTCACAGACACAGACATATCCTAGTGTTTTGCTGTTGAGGTAACTGGATGTTGATTATAGGACAACACTTCCTATTATTATTTTCACTCTTTGAGAATAATAATTCTTGCTGAGAAGCTCTGGCCAGTGGAAGACTGTGGCTTCATGTTATTCATGTGGCATATGTATGCTCCCAGCAGAGTAGTGAAAGAGCAGATAAATGTCTCACCTGAAGCTCTTGTCCTCTGCTGTTACAGGTGAGCAGGGGTCCCATGGCACTTCCCCAGGAGCTCCAGCATGGCAGGTGTGGGAGCAGCTTCTTGGCAGAGCACAGGCACAGGTTTGTCAGCTGCCAGGTGTGTGTGCTATCTCCACTGGTAAGGACCTCTTCGAAAAGCTTACCCAAAGAGCACTTCAGAATTTCCAAAATTAATGTCCAAAGAGCAAACCTTGCCTGCTTTTGGGTGAAACAAAATGAGGTGGAAAAATCACCGAGGTTCACATGGGTTTATATTTCTAAGCTTATCAAACAGTGCTGGTAGGTTTGCCAGAAGGAAGACAGCTCTCATTACTTAGAATGGGTTGAGGTTTGGTAGTCTTAAAAATGTCTCAGCAAAAGACAATGCAGTACAGAAACATATTTTGTGTTTAAAAATAGTCTCAACGGTTGTTAAAAGGGATTTAGCAATGTTTTTTTCCTGTATCAGCAAACGGAGCTGTATCAGCTGACAAAGTAAAAGGGTAACTCTGGGAATGAGGAAATACTTTTTATCTAATTTACTACAGCCTGAGGTGAAACATTAACTCAGCTCTGAGCTCTGATGGGGTGTAAAGAGCCTAAACAAAAACCCTGCTGCTCTTGCTTTTGAGGGGATGAACTCAGAGGTCTTCAAAGCTGTGAATGGTATCACAAAACACACCTTTCATTTTACTGAAGCATTCACTGAAACGTTTACCTTTGGAGTAGATTGTTTTGAACACTGTGGAAATAAGGAAAAGGGGACAAATTTATGATGGAAGTTTCCCAAAAAACTGAAAATATTTTAAAGGGATAAAACCAAATTACTGCAGACTTACCTTAAGGTTTGCATCTAAAGGACAGAAAAAGTCTTTACATCATTTCCCCACAGTTCAGCAGGTGCTACCTGCAGGGATCTCTGCCCCTGTGTGTGAGGGGCTGGAGTCAGCCCCCCATAGGCTCTGGGCTGGAGACAGACTGATGCTCCTTGGGCATCTGGGATAGAGCAGCTTTCAGGCCTCTCCTTCTCAGGGTAATCCTTGATCTTGATCTTGACCTGTCTGCCTGGGAATGCACACACCAAACCAAAAAGCAATCCATAAAAATGGAGGAAAAGATCTGACATTTTCCCTCATGATTATTTACTTTATGTTTGTTACAGTATAAAGCACCACCAGACCTGGCACAAATAAAATAACCAAAAATCATGGGAACACTTGTGACCTGATGGAGAATGTGCCCTTGGGTATGAGACTGATAATTATCTGACAGGGAGAAAACGTCTGGTGTCCTTAAAGGCCCTGTAGCCTAACTATTGCTACATCTGTGGTCAAGCCACATCATCACACACCCCTGAGGAAGCTTTGTGGCATCTGGAAAAGTACTGACCAGTATGTTCCCACCGTGGGGACCAGCAGTGCCCTGGCAGAGCCTTGGTATGATTATCACAGGGAATTTTTGTATGCCAGGGCCATATCTCTGCCTGCCAGTGAACTGGGAGATTGGTACAAGAAGATAAAAGCTGATGTGCAGTTCTGGCCTTGTTATCAGAGGGAAGGAATAGCTCATGCAGTTATTTATAGTTTGCCTCTGTGCCACATGCTGGCAGTCAGCACTCATTTAACAATGGCTGAGGGAGAAGCTGCAGCCCTCCAAGACCACCCTGCGGGTTTGGTTCCAGCCCAGCAGCCCTGGTGATCTGTGCTCCAGCACGGTGGAACGACAAGTGACAGAGTGTCCTCAGCTGTCCCCGTGGCTCAGATGCCAGCCTGGCTGGGGACAACAGGGTCTTTGCAAAGCTCATCCACTGAACATGCTTTGGGAAAATTGAGGGCCACTTTGGGAACATTGCACTCCTCCCTGCGATGTCCTGAAAAGCATAATCTTGAGACACACACCTGATGCCATGTCACGTTTGCCAGGGAAAATGTAAGTCTAATAAATATTAATTCAATGGGACATACCACCACATTTTTTCTACTTGCATTTGATTCAATTTTGAGGAGTTCTGAGCAAATCCACAGCCTTTTGTTTTCCATTTGCCAGGCAGAGACTGTCCAGAGCATGACAAGCATCTGCTCTACAGCAGCAAACTACTTTCACTGGAGACTCCTGTCCTAATACTCCAAACCCTTTGATCCCCAAATGCCCTGTAACAGCTTGTATAGCCTGTGACAACAGACCTGCAGAATGTGCGACATTATTCTTACGCTACAAACATCCATACGCATCCATACACCCCTACATCCATACGTCTGTACACATCCACACACATCCATAGGTTCCACACACACTGACAAACACTGGCTGTTTTGCCCAACTCCATGCAGGGAGTAGGGAGCACTGGGAGGTGTCTCGAGCCATGGGGTGGGTACAGCCTATTACCCATGGAAGCCTCAGACCATTTGCTTGTTCCCATGTCAGTATCCCAATACCTGAGTGCCAGCTGTGCCCTGGGTTAATTCCCAACTCTGCCTGTGTGGTGAGTGGAAGCTGAGGGCTTGAGAGCTGCAGTGCTGCCCTTCTTTGGGAACAAGGAAGAAACTTGCAGAGCCAGGGACTAGGTGCCCACAGAGCAAAACACAATACCTGGAAAGCACAACCACAGAAGACCAGCGAAACACTACTATTGCCCCTTCTTTGCCAAGTGAAAAAAAAATCTCCGAAAGTCCCAGCACAGGGAGCAAGTTTGACCAGCTTTGTCACATTTTTGTGTTCTCTCTACTAACACAGACCCAGGCAGGGTTTTGTCCATCCCTTCCAGACTGTGTCAGTGCCATGAGACACCTCTGGCTCTTCCCCCAGGGCAGCTCCAGCCTGCTGCTGTTGACTTCCTCCAAAGAAGGAGATGCCTAAAACAAGGCATCTCCTCACTCCATGGACTTGTCCTTGGAGGAAAGGCACAGCTAATGCAAAGGGACTCATCCAGTCTGTGAAACACTACCTTAGTTCCCAGCTGTCAAAATTTCCTCCCCAGTTCTCTGGTTCCATTCAGCTCCACCAAGAACTGGCAGCTACTTCAGGCCTTGCTGGGGCTCTGGGGACACAGGAGTTGGCCAGGTGCTCCCACAGTGTCAGCATAGACCTCGCCCAGGTACTGCAAATTCATACCAAACCCAGAGTAAAGCTGCAGTAAAGGAACAGGCTGCCTTTGAATGTGACTTTTATTGTATCTAAAATTACTTACAGGTCTTTGCAATGTCACGCCCATTTCTGCACTGATGTCTCTGGGTCATGCTGAGCAGGGCAGCTCAAGCCCTGAAATATCCTCTTCACAGGCTGGAATGTGATTTCTGGTCCAAATGGGGATTAATGTGCCCTCAGAAAAGGAAACTTTTAGGTTCTGAAATTCTGCTTCTGGACACTTTGAAGCTGCTGAAATCTACAACATATATTCCCATTTTTTATTTATGACATGCACGAAATATTCACTGCTAGAATAGGACAGAAACTAAAACCTTCAATATTCTGTTAATTTTATTTCATTGGTTAAATCACTACAAAGTATTGCTGATAGAAATCCCTTCGATTTCTAGGAGATAGAAATCTCTTACCTTCCTTGCCTTTCAGAGTATCTCATTTGTTTGTACATAGCTCCATCATTTGAATACCAAAGGAACCAAAAGCAATTCAGTAACTTGTTTGTAGCAGATGTTCTTCAAGATCTAAGCATTATGATATCACAGCTTAGTGCAAAATAAAATAAGGCAAATAAAGTGAGGTAAATTTTAAAAAGTCTGAAACAAAAATTGAGAAAAATTGAGAAGCATTTTTGCAACTCAGTTTGTCATACACATAGATGGATTTTTCCAAAAAGTTTTCCTCATTATCAGTTACAGAACAGACAGTGTGCCTCCCTCCTGCCAATGCTCACCCACCACAATGGGTGTTATTCTTCTTACTTGTAACTGGTTGGTGACAAATGCTCTTCTGTAACAGCTTAAGCTGTATGAAGAAAACAAGGCTTTGGTAATTCTTTGTGTTCTGAGTTCTCTAGAAGATTTGTTCAGACAGAAAACATTGTGTTGACATTTATCTTTGTGTATATTTATGCTGTTATATATTTTCAATTTATATTGATTTATAAGTAAATCAATAAGATAATTAGAACAGAAAGGTTGGATCAGTTTCTGTGAAAATGTCAACAAATTCAATTTAACCCTGGGATTGTAAAATCAATCTTGGATTTTTTTTTTAAATCAACAGTTTTCAATAATTTATTATTCTTCTAGAAAATCCTGGATCAGCACTGAATAACACTTCACAGACATTTTAACAACAAGATGACTGGACATTACTAGCAGTGGGCCCTTCCCCTGCACCCCTCACAACATCAATGTATTTACTACTTGGCTCTCTGCAATGTAAAGAGCAAACACAGACTCTAAAATGCTGGGGTAGTGTATCCCTGGTGTGCTCCATCAGTCGAGGCAGAGGGAACTGGGGCTGGGTTTGGGCATGTCCCCATATGCTGCAGGGAAGGGAGCTCACAGCTGCCAGAAGCGTTCAGGCTCATTCTCGTGCTTTGTTATCTGAGTGAGGGCAGTGACTATCCAGGCCCATCTCCCCATCTCCTGCAGCCAGACTTCAGAACAGAGCAGATTCCTGCCAGGGGAACTCTGCACTGCTGCTGTTCCCCTTCTCCATTTCATGGCTGCTGGCTGTGGGTGCAAATCCCAACAAGAAACTTTGGAAGTGTCCCAGGTTGTAAAGGAAACATCCCCCTCTCCCCACCACCAGGAGCCCTGTCCACTCCTTGCAGAAGCCCTTGTCCTGAACAAGGAGTGTGGATCACCCCACACCCCGCAAGCTCCTCACAGGCTGCTGTGCACATGGACAGGACAGCATTTGAATCCCCAGGAGAATGTCCCAGGCAATGTGACAACTCACCCTGTGCTCAGAAGGCACCTTCCTGCCATGGGGGCTTCCAGCCAGAGCCCTACAGCAATTCCCAGTCTCTACAAGAACAGATGGAGAAAGAGAGACTTTTCCTTAGCAAGACAACAAGGGAAATTTTAACAGAATAGTCTGGAAATAACCACATCCACTGAAGCTCTGGAGATGGTCAGTTCATTATTTCCCACCTCCTGGAGGGTGATGGGGACAGGGGTCCTATTCATAGAGAACCAGTCTCTCCTGGCCAAGCAGCAGGGGTGGGTCCATCACCCAGAATTTCTTCACTCTCCATCACACAGAATTTCTGCTCCTGCAGCTCCCATGCCTGATCCCACACAGTGCAGATCTGATGTGATGAAAGGACTTCATGCACCAACGTTTTTCCAGCAAACTCCTCCCTTTCCAGTTTGCTGGACCTGCATGGTTAAGCAAAGGTTACAGACTTAATGTCTCAGTTAAAAAAAAGGGCTATTATTGGATTCAAAAGTAATCTTGCATATGCTGAGTTGTGGCGCACACCTGAGGCTCCCCCACTGTGCTCCAGAGTGAGGGACAGCCCCTGGGCCAGTGCAGAGCTGCTCCCTCCCCACCACCCCTCCATCCATCAGGTGCAATGCCCTGGACCCCTGGAGCAGCAGGACAAGATGCTTAGACTGCAATAGTAATGGGCTCAGAATAAAACCAGAGCTGTCCAATATCTCACAGCAGTAACTTTGGCTTCACCAGCCACTGGAACAAACCTCAGCCAAAAAGCAAAAAAAAAAGCCTACGCACATGCATGGAGCCCGAGCCTGCTTTGCCTGGCAGCAGCTGGGACACATCCCAGGGAGGGAGAGGTGTTGAACAGGCAGTTAGCACACCTTCTTCTTGCAGTGGGAGCAAGAATTCCAGTCTGGCATTGTCCAGAGGGCCCTGCTGTCTCTGGGAGCAGGAGGTGCCTGTGGGAGCGAGTGCTGGGCAGGTACTGCAGTGACACCAAGACCATGTTTCACACAGACACCTTTATTTCTGTATTTCTGCATGGAT
This sequence comes from Molothrus ater, assembly GCF_012460135.2. NCBI lineage: Eukaryota > Metazoa > Chordata > Aves > Passeriformes > Icteridae > Molothrus > Molothrus ater. The sequence goes on along the minus strand of NC_050492.2, from coordinate 346,967 downwards.
GAATGTTCTTTTTCCTGAGATGTACTGGTAGACAGATAATACCCTATAAAATGGAGTTTAGCAAACATATATATGTATCTATATATCTATATATCTATATATATCTATATATATATATATATATATATATATATATATATATATATACACACACACATATATATGTAGTCTGGCAAAATCATTTCTGCATTCCTCAATGTGTCAGAATGGATGCCTACAATAAGCCAAAGCTGAAGGGACACTGACGTTTTGGGTTATTTTTCTTATCTATAACATAAAATAGTGTTTGCATTTTTTTTTTCAACACAATTGTCTTTTTTCCTGCTTATACTTAAGCAGAACTGCAGAAGAGAAAAGTCATGCCTGTAAGCTTGCAGTTTTCACTACCCTAAGTTACTATCAGCGGTGCAGGTAGAAGAACATTTCTGAACTTTACACAAGGGCCAAACTATCAGTTCAGCATATGCCACCACATCAGATGTAAGAGCATCCCTGTATCAGAGATGCAAATAAATCATTGGCATGTAAGTGTTGGCTCACGGCACAGTTCAGTTTTACAGCCCCCACCCACACAGATATATGTTTGAGTCCCAGTTTTAAAAGCTTCATTGCAAATTTTTAACCTAACAGTGTCCCTTGAGAAAAAATACATACTGGATTTAGGAAAGGACACCCTCCTACAGGTATTTATTTTTATTATTAAAACCAACATTTTTAAAACCATTCAACAAAATTGAATACAAATTGCCATTGGAGAATAGCATTTGTAACAGTGAAGCTGTACATGGCTGATCCATTAACATGGCTTTAGATATCACAATTTACATTATTTGCACATTTCCTTAGTCTTTCATGGCACTTCCATAAAGAAGAAGAAAAGTTTGACACACTGCTGCTACTATCTCATCAGAGGTGACCCACGGATACAAGGGTGTTTGTTCTCAACACATATTGCAGTCAGGAAATGCCACTGCCCACGATGCCTGAACCTCAGGGTATTTGTGTCTCAAGCCTTTAGATTGGCTCATGGTTACTCACAATATTGCATTGCATTCAGAGGAATAGGAAAACAAACAGCCACAGAAGAGGCATGGTACTATTTTTTTACTTTTTTTTTCTTTTTTTGCATTATCATTTATCACATTCCTATTTGTCAACAGATTGTTACCTAAAATGCATGTTAGAAAGGCTTTCTTTATAAAATGCTGGCATGAAGATGCAGACTAATGTTTGTAACTAGTGAAACAGTCAAGAGTCCTGATTCAGACGTTATTTAAACATTCATAACTTGCAGGAAATGTGCACAGTTAATAGCACTGACAGAGAATCTGACTGCCTTCTGTCTACTGGCAGGAGGATTGATGAAGGTGGGAGACTGGAGTAGCATAGTGTGTTTTATTTAGAAATCTGTAGTAGTGTTTGTCATAAATATTGCAAGCCTGGTTTATGAGAGCGGAGGCTTGGCAAGTTTACAGTAGAGTAACATTCACGGAAAACATGAAAAACAAACTCAAAGCCATTTCCATGCAGAGAGCACCTCTCTCAGTCACTGATGTCTCACCTGCCAACTGGAGCACACCTGCCATGGACAGATGCTGCTGATGGAAAGCCCAGAGGCCTTCTATGCACTGGTGCATCTCAGCCTCTGGCTGTAACAGTGGGATCAGGGACAAACACAGGGAAATAATTGGGTTTGCATTGGCAAGGACTCTGCCACAGATAGATTCTGCAATCTGAGATTTGGGAAAATGCAGCTGTGGGTGACACTTTGCAAGTCCTCCTGTCTCAGCTACTGTGGGCTTCAGGTGAAGTGCAGAGCTCAACACAGGGCAGAACATCAGGGGTGTGTGGGAGGGGACTGACTCCAGTGGGTTCCAAATCAAAGCTCCTTATCCTCTAAGGGCAGATCAGTGTGGCTGTCAGCATGTTCCTCTCTACCTGATGCACCCTCATTGTTGCTGGCAGTGAAAAGCAGGCACAGTGGAGCAGCAAAGGAGATGGCAGAAGTGCAGGGTCAGTACTGGCACTCTGATCAGCAATGCACGTCAGCACACACTGACAGTGACAGCAGCTGTTTGCTGCTGAGCTGGAGCAACACTCCAGAGAAAACAGTGACAGCCCTGGTGACAAAGGCAGCCCCCACAGAACTGCTGCCAGCAGGCCAGGAAACACAGATGAGGCCAAATTCATCACAGTAACTCCAGAAATTAATTTAGCTTCAGGGACTATGGCATCATGCAACTAATAACATTTTCTTTTGAAAAGGGCACATTCCAAACACTTCTGTCTGTATGTGCCATCTCATTAAGCACCCTTGAAGCAAGACTATTAGAGGAAAAAGGCACTGTGCTAGCCTGATTAAAATCCTTAATTTCCACTGGCCTGATCACTTCTCCCTCTGCTGAAGTGAACTGCTTAGAATAATAGATTAAGCAGTTTCGGTGGGAGGGAAAACCTGGTAATTATATTAAATTCTGTCATTTGCTGAAATGATTGCAAGAAGAATCAAGAAGGAATGGTGTAAACTGTGTATTATTTCAGCTACAACTGGTGCCTTTACAAAGTGCCTGTTAAATAAAGCCTAAATGACCCAACAACTGGAGGAAAGGTACTCCCACAGCAGGGCATCACTCCTGCAAATCCCAGCCCCTCACCGGAGCTGCTGGATCACTGCTGGGAGGAATTCATTAATGGTATTTGTATGAAAGGCAGTATTTGTATGAAACAAGATGGACTAAGGTGTCATTCCTGCAGACATGTAACTTTACTTGAACACCACTTTTGATGGCAAGGGAACAACTTAGAGAAATAAAGTTAAGACTACACAGAAGTGTATGGGGGGGGGAGCACAGTAAAAGGGGAAAATGCCCCATCTTGGGGAATTGGCATTATCATTGTACTAGGACTGATCATACCTACTTCTGTAATCAGGAATGATTCAATAGATGATATTTTTATAAAATTAGGGCTACAGAACTGAGGCATTCTGTATATTCTGTATTATAAAAATGTTCCACTTACATAATTTTTAAAATATATCTTCAGTGCTAACACTTTGTCTGTAGTATAGTATGTGACACAATAACAATAGATGCTCACTGGATGGGAATGATGCAGCACTACTGCAGGGACTGTCCCATCTGCGTGGTTTGAGCAGCTGGAAGAGCCGGCCGTTCCCTTCTTCCCTTTGCTTCTCAGCCATTGTCTGCCTGGAGATGACAATGGCACTCTGGTGGGTCAGCTTTCCTAAAAGGCTTCTTCACAGAAGACTCTGACGTTCCCCAGCTGACAAATCATCCAATCTTGGTGTAAATTCACTACAGAACTTTTCTGTTTTATTAATTAAACATTCACTACAGAACTTTTCTGTTTTATTAATTAAAAAACCAAACCCCTAAACCAATACTCTACTTGGCATTAGCAAAGAAATGGGGCTTATACAAGGCATACTACTGCCTTGTAGGAAAAAAATATGGGCTCTGGGAGCTGATTCTGAGGCTAATACAATTCAAGAATCAAATGTGCTGGGCATTTTGTAGGTACCAAGGTCTGCACGCTGAAACCCAGCTGCATCTTAGTTTTTCACTAAGTCAAACAAGAAAGCTTAAATAAATCCATAAGGGGGGGTAAGACCTGACTGTAACGTCCAGTGATGAACCTGGGAAGTGTGTGCCAAACTACAGCAAAAGGACCAGAGCACATGGCCGTGGTGCTGCTGAGATGCACTGTGGAGCATCACCTGGTGTCCCTGGGACTCAGCAGGCAGCTGGGACCAGACCATGTGTTCATGTGTTTCTGTACCAGCCCTTACACACCTGCCTGGTCTCTTGGAAACTTACCACTCCTGAACAGGATTTGTCCTGTACTTTTATATTAATATGTGCAACATGTTCTGCTCCTTTCTGACTCACCCTGGCATGAAGATCACCTGATTAATATGTTCAGGAAGAACTCCACTAAACTCAGCATAGTGGCACCAGTGCATGTGAGAGGATAAGCAGATCTCTGCAGAAATGGGGGTACTGGCTACATGGGCTGTCTGTTTAATGTTCCAGGTACATTGACTGTTCATTTTTTCACAGACTGCCCTGGCAGATTGGGGTTTTGTCAAAGCAGATTAACAGCAAAGGCATCCACAGAACATTATGCCAAACAGAGGTATGGACTGAGCTGTCACTTGCAATTGATGGCTGAATAGCTATCAACATGTGCTATTATAGGGAATTAAGCTTGCTAGATTAAAAGCAGGATTTGTGCCTAGCAAACAATGCTCTGTATTACTCATTGAACTTTGAGCAGCAGTTTTCTCTTGTCGGGACTTATTAAAATATTCACATGCTTCCAAAATGAAAGAAAAGTCCACCAGCATCTTCCAGGGAGAAGTGGTGGGATCGGCTGCATTCAGTTGCCATTTGGTTGGACATATCATACAAAATCCTCACACATTGGACATGGCTCAATTGTAAAATCTTTCACCCAGAAAGAAGATCTTTGTTACACAGAAGTCTCAGACTCCTCCAGTGCTCTTCTGGTTACATGACATTCTCAAAGAGCTGTAAGGATCGCATGATATTGTCGTCCTGAAAGCAAGGAGAAGATACTCCCATGAAACCAGCATGGACAAGCACAATTCATAACCCTGCCTGGCACCAGGGAGCTCTGCTGCTTCTCCAGCAGGCAGCAGCCTTGCTCTGGGAATGCTTTCCCCTTCTGTGACCTGGGGCTCAGTGCCCAGGCCTGGTTCAGCACAGCAGCTGGCTTGTGCTTTGGCCCTGGGTTGGTGTGAGGCACACCAAGCACAGAGTCCTCTCCTGAGCCTGATGTCCAGTACAGCTGTGCTGGGCAGGGCACTGGGTGGGTGCCTGTGCTCAACCCTCAGAATCCCTCCCTGACCCTGGGTGTGCAAATGTGCTCTTGGCTAATGTGCTCCACAAGTCCAAATGGAATGGCAGGTTTTGAACCAACAAGCAAACTGCCTTGAGGGAGCACTTCCTGCCAGAAATTGCAATTTAAACCCAAAACACATGCAATCTGTGCAACCTCAGCCTCTCCAAAGTTCCTAGAGCCAAATGAGAAAGTTACAGACAGACACAAGGGAAATCCTGGATTATTTCTCCTAAAGTATTGGAATTTTACTTCAAGATAAGAACCAGATTAGTATTCAAAAACATAATGATGGTTTTTTTCCTCTCAGGAATTCAGTTCAGAACAGCTGTTTGCCTGTAACATGAAAACAATTTTCCACATTGAGCAGCTTAAGAGATCTATCACAGTACTCCTCAGTCGTTTTGTGAGGCTGCATCATCCCTGTCACTGCTCACCCAGCAGCAGTTGGAAGCCAATCAACCTCTCCAGGGTCGTGCCAGGGCTTCACTGTCCTCAAGCCAGAGCTGCTGCAAAGGCACAGGTGAGCACTGCTGTGCACTTTGGTTTGTTTTTCATAAAGATAAAAAGAATAAATCTTGGTGTGGCAGAGCTTGCTCCTGCCTGCCAGGAAACAGCAGCTGACAGTGCATCAGCCTGCCCAGCTCCCAGTGCCAGGATGGCAGAAGGAACCAAACCCAAACAGGGACAGAGAATTAAAACTCTAACAGTTATAGGTAAAGTAAAGCTGCTTCAATACTGAAACCACCTGATCATACACACACCTACAGGCAAGTTACAAACGTGCAGAATAATACACAACACAAATGATTAAATAAAGATGGTGCCAAAAAAAAGCCAAACAATCAGGAGGGACCAAGAATAAAGTAACTGAAAAACATTAGCTTTCTATTATGCATCTGCTAAACAAGGATTTGGCTGCCTGAAGTCCGTGACAAAGACTTGGATGTGGCCAGAGCCAGGTTTGACACCAAAGCAGCAGAAGCCAGCCCAGCCCTTCACAGTGAGCACCTTCCCCTTGCTCAGGGACAGAAGAGCTGTCTGGCTGCAGAACTTGGAAGGAATTTTCCAGGCAACATAAAATGCACAGAAGGGCCAATATGCAATTCAGTGCACCAAAATAAACATTCCAAAAGGCAGAGGTTACCTTTTACACTATTATTGTAGTGGTCAAATATTAGAGATATCTCAGAGTGAATATTCACACAGTCCAGGCCTAAGACAACTGACATTAGGCCAATTGCATGTTAACACAGATGCTTCTTTGTGCCAGTGCTAAAAGTACCAACAAATCTTAACAGAGCCAACCTCATAAATGGAATTTGTAAGAGGGGGCTTACTTCCAAAACAGAGGAAAAATGAAAATCATTGCTACAATGACAGCATTTGCTTTTAATGTTTGACCATGAAAACATCAACTTGTTTTATAATTCAATGCTGTAATTACAAGAATTTGAAGACACCGTTGACTCTGGGCAGTTCCAGCAATGTGGTACCTGATAATGACATCTGGGGCAGCACACAGGGACAGCAGCAGACTCTCAAAGTGAAGAAAAAAACCCCAAAAACAAACCAACAAAACCCCAAAACAACCTAAGACAGTTAAGAGCTTTCTCTACAGTTGTCTGCTTGTCTGTAGAATCAGGGACTGCAGTCCTCTCAGGAAAATAAAAGCACTGCACATGAAGACATCATCTCCCATATTCTGCCTCACCCTACCTCGCTATTGAGTCACAGGCTTCACAGGGCATCACAAACTCAGTCTTGAAGCTGTTTTGGTTTGGGTTGGTTTTTTTTTTTTTCCACAGAGCAAAGAAAACCCAGGATCCTGACCAGCATCTTGTTTCAAATAGAGTTTATCCAAAGGAAAGCAAATGATGTGACATGAGATAGAGCTTTCCTTGCAGTTATAACTTAGTTCTTACCTCCTGACACGATTCAATAAACTCATCTAGAGTTACAACTCCATCTTTGTTTTTATCCATTTTCTGCAAAATAAAATAATGTAAAAATTAGTTTACATTGGTAACACTATTGTTACAGTACAGTATCTTAGTTGATGCAACCTGAATAAAGCTGGGCACTTAAGCTTAGCCCACAGACTAAGTGGCCAGTGGCCAGTGCTGGATTGGCCAACTGCTAAAGACTTGTTTACTCTGGGATTTGGAGCACTTTTGAGGTCATCTCTAACTGCTTTCTTGACACACACCAGAACTTCTGTCCTTATTCCATCGTTTATTTATTCACTGCTTGACCGACCCACACCCACATTCCTGTCAGTCCTTAGGGCAACTGGGAGAAGCAGCACAGAAGGCCTGCAACACATGCAGAGGCTTCAGACTTACTGGACGTGGCACATCCCAAGGCAAAGGGTCAGGCTAAGAGACATGGGAGATACCTTTGGAGGCAGGAAATCAGCAGGCATTGCAGTGCTAGGCTGAGTGGATGCTAGGGTTTATTTTGAAATATATAACGAGGTATAAGACTCAGCTTTACAAGGAAAGTCTATCAGTGCCTAGTCTGAGTGTTAAGAAAAACCAATAAAAACCCAGGTACCTGGAAAAACACTTCTACATGCTGCCTTGGTGCATCTTCCTTGAGCACTGGATAAGTGTATTTTCCCATCATATCATAAATCGCCTTTACGATATCCATCATTTCCTGCCATGGCAGCATGCCAGCACAAACACAAAAAGGAAATTAAAAGAAATGAGGGCCCATTTCTGTCTTGCACTGCCCTTTTCTTCACCCTCCTTCTCCTATGACAAACCAGCACCTGGAATGCCCGTGCATGTGCATGGAGACAGATGTACCAGACACACAAACATCCTATAGAAAGAATTGCTTCCTTCTGCCCCCACAGTGCCACATGCTCCCAGTGCTCCCTCCCCTCCCTTCCCCTCCCCTGGCCTGGCTCTGACACAGCAGGTGCTGGCACCAAGGGCAGCCAACTGTGGCACCAACCCTGTCCCAAGGGCATCCTCCAGGGCTGGGGACCCTCACAGCTGGAACTGGTAATCTGGTCCCTCCCCATACCTTGCACAAATTGCCCCTCAGCTCCATGACTGGTGGCAGTAACTGCAAACCCTCCAGGGATGCACAATGGGTTTGAGTGGACCAATTTGTATTTGACACATATTCAAGGTCACCATGCTCAAAACTAAGGCTTCTCATAACAGGAACAAGCAATACCAGCTAAGAAGAATAAACCAGATGACAATGCAGGATTTGGTAGTGGTGCTGCTTCGGATGACCCCCACAGTATCTCCTTGTGCAGAAAGCAAGCCTTTGAGCCTTAGTCACAAAGTTCTGCCACCATCACCCTCCCCTTCACAAAGCTTATGTGGCTCAGAGGCGGAACCAACATTTTGCTCCTGGATAACACAATTCATTAAAGGTACCATAATATAGGAAAATATGTCTAGAAAATCATGCAATAGACCCCTATGCATTTTGCTTCCACACAGACAAATGCATGAGTCCACTCTGATTTGCATTTACTTAGCTGCATGTATAATTAATTGTGTTCTGCAACAAAACCAAATCAACTCTCCCTTCCAAAATCAACCATATTTGTCAGGAACAGCCTTACCTCCTTGTTTATATAGCCATCTTTATTTATGTCATACAGATTAAATGTCCATCTCAGCTTTTCATGAACAGTTCCCCGTAGCAGAATGGACAGTGCCATCACAAAATCCTGGTTTGGAGCAGTGAGAGAAGTGAGAATTCTCATAACATCATTTTCTAAGTCACCCTCTTTATACAATGCCAGTCAAAAGATCTATCTTTTTAGGATGGAGCATATGCTTATCAAACTCTTTTGGCTCCCTTTTCCAAAAATGTGTCCTCTCTGACTGAACTCAATGGTTGAAGCATTCACTGAGATGTCTGGTCTTTAAGAGCACTGCCAGATGCTCCAGTAGCCTTTCTCCTCCCTGCTGCAAGGACCTGTCACTCAGATTGCCACCACCTGATTAAACACAGCTGGACTGTGCCTGTGGAAGTAGAAGCTGATGCTTTCTTACCTCCTGACTGAGGTGCTGGCAAAGAAGGGAGAAAATCCCATCTGAGAGAGAAAATCCTCTAACACAGGGAGCCCTAGATTTTGCTCTCCGGCAAAATCTGCCAGACTTGACCAGATGTGATTCCCACCACTAATTACTCAGTGTGGGACACATTATTTTAATTGGTTTTCTTTGCTTACAGTAAAGATACTGCTTCTGATAACTGTGATTTATTAATTATACTGCACAGTGGCTCAGGCACTGAGAGTAGCATAGCCACAGGGGATTTTTAGCACAGGCAGAGCTTGAGGCTAACAGAGCTATACAGCTCCTGATAACTCATTTAATAGCTTTAGTCACCTCCGTGAGCTCTGTATGGGGCGGTGCAGCACTGCTTAGAAACCTCTGCTCCTTCTTGCCAAGCCTCTGAAGAATTTGAATTTTTTGATAAAAAAGGGGACAAAATACTCATGTTTGACAACCAGTTAAGAGACAGATCTGTCAGAAATGAAAGGTCAGCACTTTCTAGGTTTGGAGGTTTTTTTGTTTGTTATTTTAACAGGATTTTCCTGTTCTCAGATTGTTTAGGTTTCTGAACACCTTCAACTACTGAGGAGCTGCCCCATGCAAACCTTCCACTGCAGCCCTTGCCACAGAGACACACAGATACATATAGAAACATCCCCATTTTGCATTCAATGAACGGATACATTTCCCAGTCTTACCTGGAAATCAACAGAGGTTTTGGACATTTGACAGCAAAGGCAAGACTGCCTATGATTTGTAGTTTTATAGGAGTTTTATAGTCTTCAAGACTATGGAGTTCATCCTCCAGAAGTCTATGATTTAATACATCCCTTTGCACTCCTACAGCTATGGGCTGAGCATGAAGAGAGGTTGTTTGTAGCCACTGCAATAGGCCTTTTAGTTAAAATGTGCATTTAGTTTCCAAGTACCTGAGATGCTTGTTCAAAACATTATGCTATGTGTGATGACTGCAGAAGGTACAAGATGCAAGTTTTCTGTGTCCCTCATCTCATTTCACATGGGACCCTCCTCAGCCACTCCTCTCTGTTGCATAAGCCTTTGCACTTTCTCCCTCTGATCCCAACTAGCACAATCCAGATATTTCTTTACTGACATGGAACTGCATCTGCATAAACTAAAGTGAACCAGATTTGAAAACACTGACTGGCTTTAGACTGAAACCTCTAATCTTTAATCCAACACGTCCTACTACTTTGCAATAAAGACTGGACAGAAAAGGTTAAAAACACAAAATTGAGAAAGTGGCATGGATGGAAGATGCAAAGAATCACCTCAAACTTCACGGAGCCATTCTGCGCAGTGTCGAAGGCATTGAAGAGGTAATGTGCATACATGCTGGCATCTGAAAGGCACAAAGGACAGGCACTCATCATACACTGATGGTTCTAAACAAGCCATGAATTTGTTTTCCTTCTGTATGCAACTCAACCCCGACACATTGCCAGGTATTCTATGAACCAGTAAATGTTACCATGGACTTGCAAAATCCTGGCACCCTCCCTTAAAACAGCCTTGAAATGCAAAAGCTTTTATTACAGTAGAAACTATTTGGATTTTGGAGCATTACCTGAAAGAACAAGCAGGAAATTCCCACCAACCATGAGTGTCTCTGGTTCAAATGGTGGGAAACACAGCAAAGACATCAAAGAGTGACTGCAATCTGCAACATCCTTTCTGTACCTTTTTGTTTTGTGGGAGACACAACAGAGACCCCCCCCAGGAAATGCCCAGCTTCAGAAGGGTCTTGCTCCAGTTACTTGAGTTTGACCCATGGCTGCTGGAGAGCAATCTCACTTAGAGGTATTTTTTTGTCCTTTTGAATCTTAAACTGCTGGGTTTAGAAAATCATGACAGGAAATCATCAAGTTCATAATGAAATTTAATGCAAACCTTTTATAGATGTACCTCTTTGAGGTGCCACGGGTGGTAAAACATAAGTATAATGTGTTTTATTTTGACATTTAGTTGAAAAAACATTTGTAAATGACCTTCTTTAAGTAAATGTACATGCACACATACACCCTTGCAGAAAGGTTTTTGTTCCCCAAAGACTATGTTCTGCAGCTACTACAGAATGGGATATTTTGGAAAGCCTCAAATACCTAATATTTTGCTAAAAAGCCACTTAAATGACTAATTTCTTTCAATTTGTCAACAGCGTATAAACATATCCAATTAGAATATATAGATTCTTGATGTTTTTAAAAGGCAAGAACATGTATTATTTGAGAGATTTAATACAATACCTTAATATGCCCATTCATGACATGGTCCTGTCTTAGTCACATAAACACCAAAAATGATAATTTCAGGTATCCAGAAGTTTACTTATCAACAAAAAACTGCTTTAAGAATTTTAAGGAGGTTTTGATTAATTTTCAGACCAAAAAGAAGTCTGAGACCCTCCTGTGCTAGACACTACATGCCCAGCAGTTCAACAGCAGGGAAGCAGAGACACACGGAGGGGAAGCAATTCCACTTTCTGCCAACAGAAAGTCAGAACAGAACAAAACATCAACCCCCAGTTTCTATTTTGGACCTGGGGAATGCAGAGCTGACATTGAGAGGCAATCTTTATGGGGGGTTTTCTATGTGAAATAACTGTTCAAAGGCCTAAAATCTTATTACCTTGATGTTTGTGTTTCTGTCTAAAACCCCTCAAAACTTCAGCTTGATTCCCATTTCTTGCACAGATGATCTGCAGCAGTTTGGCAGCCAGCTGGCAGTAGGCAATGTTAGGGCTTCAAGAATTCTGACAGGCACAAAGCACTCCACTTACCTCCATGAGGAAAAAACTGTGCATAGATCTGTTTAAATGTTTCTTCATTAACAACCCCACTAGGACATTCCTGTTGGAAAACAAAAGGAAAAAAAGAGAGAAAGAGAATCAAGAAAAACACACGTTTGTAAAGGTTCATTTGCAAAACTCTACAAGCCCAAAGAGAGCAATGAAACAAATCACCTTCCTGTTCTCACAGTGTTTTGCATGCACAGGCTGTGCAGCTGGAGAAATTAAAGTAATTGTGGTGGTTTGACAGGAAATGTGTTTTTTGGGATGCTGTGTTTTTGGCCAATGGATATTCAGACTTTAATATTGGCATTTAACCTGGCCATTTAGGACATGGGTCTGCCTCTGAGAACACGGGGTTAAAAGCAGAGCTCTCCCCTGGGAGGGTCCTCTTGGGTTTCCGGTGGGAAAGAGTTCGGGTCTCTCCCCCGGTGCAGCTGCTGGCTGGGCAGGGGGAGGGGAAAGCCATGTGGCCGGGAGAGGTAGGCCTGAGCCCCGGGGTGGAAGGGTGGAAGAGAGAGAGAGAGACACCGGGAGCCATCGGGCAGCCCCCCCTGAGAGACACAGAGAGAGAGAGAGAGAGAGAGCCGCTGCCTGGGACTGTAACCTTGAGACTTGATAAACATGGGCCTGCGCCGGCAGCACGGCTGGGACGGAGAAGAGGGGGGGGTTCAGCCGGCCGCTTGTAGGAGCTTTTAACCCCTTCTCAGAGAATGAGAACTTTACAGAACATTGACCTTTCCTAGAAGATAGAGTGGAAGATGAGGAAGGAAATGGGCCAGTGTGAGAGAGGTCTGGGCGAGTGAGAGATAGTAGAAGAATAGAGAAGAATCCTAGTGGGAAGAGATGATGGAGTAGCTTTTGCTGGACTCTTTTTGTATAGCCATGGACAGAACCATGTTCCTTGTGATACAGAGACTGCATTCTAGGGGGAGGCAATGGCCTCAGAACCAAGAGGGTTCAGTGTTGACGCCCCTCGGCCCCAGGGGGTGAAAATATGGGGGGGACAGGTGTCCCAAAGGAGAGATTGTGGGGACAGGTGTCCCAAAGGAGAGACTGTGCCTTTTTTGGATCGGGACAGAGCATCCTTAAAAGACAACCCTAGAAGCAGTTCTGGTCCGTGTTCAGTGGTGAGAGCACTGGACATGAAAAGGAAGAAGTCACGATGGCAGATGTTCTCCAGGCAGTGCCACGAGTGACACAGAAACACACGAGGCTTCAGCTGTGTTTCCAGGGGAAGCCCATGGCACAAGAAGGACTCCTCTCCTCTTGATGAACTGAGGATTGATTGTCTAAAAGGTGCTGCTGGACCGAGAGTTGGTGATTTGAGGAACCAAATGTATTGTGTTGGAAATTTGGTGGGGAGAGGAAGAAATGCACTTGTGAAGTTTTCATTTTCCCTGTGTGTGTGTGTTCCTTTTTATCTGTAGTTGTAGAGTAGTTAATAAAGTTCTGGTTCTTTTTCCCTAAGTAGGAGCCTGCTTTGCTTATTCCTGGTCACATCTCACAGCAGCTACCAGGGAGAAGGTATCTTCATGGGGGCACTGGCATTGTGCCAGTGTCAAACCATGACAGTACACAAAGTCACTGAAGACCTCAGAGCACCTTTGCAGTTTGGGAAGGAGCTACAGGGGAGTGGGAGAGGATTCTTTGTCAGGAACTCTAGTGACAGCACAAGGGGGAATGGGATCAAACTGCAAGAGTTGGAAGAAATTTGATGATGGCAAGAAGTTCTTTACTCTCAGCATGCTGGTCCCTGACACAGGGACCACGGCAGAGGGGCAGTGGATGCCCCATCCCCAGGAACATCCGAGGCCAGGAGAGACAGGGGCCGCAGCAACCTGGTGTGCTGGGAGGTTGCTCGGCTTGCAACCAGATCATCTTGCGGGTCCCTTCCAAGCCAAACCATGCAAGGATTTGATCATTCTGCCATCCCCATCTCCCACTGCGCAGCGACCCTGAACTTTCTGTGACATCACAGCTCCCAGAGGGCTCCAGGTGGAACGTCCAGGACCTGGAAACGAGCAGAGCAGACACTCCACCGGCTGCCAAGGGTCAGTTGCTGCTCGCTGTGTGCTCTGCCCCTCAGCGCTGAGCTGCTGCTGCTGCCTGGGCTTTTCCTGCCGCATGCTCTGGAGCACCAATCCCAGCAGGATGAGTGCTGATGTGCCACTGGAGGTACGGTGCCATTCCAGGCAGGGGGCACGCAGCTTGGGCAGGCTGCAGCCATGTGGGAATGGATGGTGTGGGACAGGAAACCCACTGGGAGATTGTGCTGCCCCTTGCAGACTGCCAGAGACACTGTGGAGGACATGAAAGTGGACCTGGGCCTGGATGAGGAAGAGATGATGGAGGTGGACTCCTCCTCTCCTTCCATCTCCTCCCCTGTTGAAGACATGGAAGTAGAGGAAGAGGAGAACATCGAGGAGATGGAAGTAGAGGAGGAGGATGACATCGAGGAGATGGAAGTAGAGGAGGAGGATGACATCGAGGAGATGGAAGTAGAGGAGGAGGATGACATCGAGGAGATGGAAGTAGAGGAGGAGGACAACATCGAAGAGATGGAAGTTGACGAGAAGGATGAGGAGGAGCCCATGGTCCTTGGCTGAAGATGGAGCCCCACAAGTAAGACAGGCAGATGCTTCCCACGCCCTGCCCACAGACACTGGGGCTCCCCTGACTCCAGGCTGGGGCTGGGCTGGATGGCCCCGCTCAGGGACACGGTGCCCGCAGGGGGCCTGCATTGTGGTGGCACAAGCACCAGCCCCGGCCTGCCCTGCGCTTGCCTGGGGCCACGCCAGCCCTGCCAGCCCCGTCCCCGCCCCTGCGGCCCAGCTCCCAGCCCTGCTGGGCCCAGTGCTGGCAGCTGAGTCCAGCTCTGCTGCTTCCTTTCTTCCAGGACTGATGCAGATGATGGCACACATGCCATGCCTTTGTAAGCGTGTTGGAAAGTTTGGAAGTTTCTTGTAAATACGTTCAGTTCATTCAAAGTTCTCTGTAAATACGTTTTGAAGATTGGTATTCCATTGGATCCCATGTAAATATGTTCTGTACATTGTTGTTGTTGTTGTTGCAAAGAAGATTGTTACAAAGAAACCTGTTCTATAAATCCTAGATTTGCGATCTTCGGCAAATAAATACTGTTTCTTTTAAAACCTGACTTCCCTTGCCATTCCTTTGCGCACAAACAGCCTTTGCACACTTGTGGGTTCCACTTGTTCCGGCTTCCCGGGGCTGCAGGTCCCTGGGGGTCCTGGCACGGCCACCCTGGTGCTGGGAGTCCCTGTGCACAGGGGCTCCCACTGACACCACTCCTGGCACTGGGCACTGCTGCTCTTCCTGGCCTGGGGCACAGCGGTGTCCCCAAGAGCTCAGCTGTCTCCAGCTCTCACACAGGGGGCTCTCACAGCACTGGCCCCTGCAGCCACGCCACCAAAGCAGGCAGCAAACCTTCAGCCACCCTTCCTGCTGGAGCCACAGGCACTCCCGGGCCCAGAGCCCGCAGCAGGCCACAGGCTTGCAAAATCCACCTGCACGCTCTGAAGGCCACCACAGCCTTGGCAACTGGGGCACCTGGATCTGGGCTGCTGCAGGGGCTGATCTTTAAAGCTTGCAGCTTTTTGGCATTTAACCTGGCCATTGGGACTTGGACACGCCTCTGAGAACACGGGGTTAAAAGCAGAGCTCTCCCCTGGGAGGGTCCTCTTGGGTTTCCGGTGGGAAAGAGTTCGGGTCTCTCCCCCGGTGCAGCTGCTGGCTGGGCAGGGGGAGGGGAAAGCCATGTGGCCGGGAGAGGTAGGCCTGAGCCCCGGGGTGGAAGGGTGGAAGAGAGAGAGAGAGACACCGGGAGCCATCGGGCAGCCCCCCCTGAGAGACACAGAGAGAGAGAGAGAGAGAGAGAGCCGCTGCCTGGGACTGTAACCTTGAGACTTGATAAACATGGGCCTGCGCCGGCAGCACGGCTGGGACGGAGAAGAGGGGGGGGTTCAGCCAGCCACTTGTAGGAGCTTTTAACCCCTTCTCAGAGAATGAGAACTTTACAGAACATTGACCTTTCCTAGAAGATAGAGTGGAAGATGAGGAAGGAAATGGGCCAGTGTGAGAGAGGTCTGGGCGAGTGAGAGATAGTAGAAGAATGGAGAAGGTATCTTCATGGGGGCACTGGCATTGTGCCAGTGTCAAACCATGACAGTAATTCAGATTGCAGTTTCATCCTAAGCATCTCCAAAGCTGGCTTACCATTATTAACATTTCTAACTGTGTTTTCAGCAGTTTCATTCCTGTTTTTTAATCCTCAGCAGCAGACTGTAGCCAGGCTAACAATCCATAGCACACTAGTAAGTCCTTACAAACAAACCTCAATAATAAATACACCCCCACCAGCTCAGTGTTGCTCTAACATACATTACAGAGCCTTGGGCACTGCTACCTAACCGTGTGATGTTTTCAGTTAGAGAAAATACTTCCCAGTTGATGGCATTATTCCTCAAATTTGCCTATCAACCAATTTTGAAAATCAAACCAGAGCAAACCAATAAAATAACCACATCATTCCATCTTTTTCAAAGAGCACTGAATTACACAGAAAAGTCAGCTTTCTCCCACACTCTGAGCCACTGATCAATAGAGACCCTGGGGTCTGTGTCCTGCTGCAGCACTGATCCCACTCAGCCATTTAATTCCCCAAGCTCTCATCAGGGAGGGAGGAGGGAGCAAGAGCACTGTCCCTGCTGGTAGGAGGTGCTGGAGATGGATTCTTTGAGCAGGCTAAATCTCTCATAAAACTCACTCATAGAACTGGCACGTATGGCCAGGCTTGATGCTTATACTGAGCTGGAGGGCACACTTGGGATCAAAAAAGTTCCTCTGTTCCTGGCACTATACTCACTCCATGCATCCCTCTCTGTGTCAGGCTATGATCCCTGCCTCACTTCAACACAGGTGGTTCAGCCAGGAACTTCACAAAATATAAATAACTGTTTGCTTAAGGAACCACCAGCTTTCCATTCTTGGAACTTGACTCCTACTATCTTGCCTGAGAGTCCTGAACTGCTGTTTAGACAGAGACAGCAAACAGTCAATCAGACAACTTATCTATGTGCCACTTGTGATTTTGTAGGCTGCAAGATTTCTGGTTAGATGACTATTCTCAAACTGTTCCAAAGCTCCTCATAAAACATCTGTTGCCTGGTTTCCTTATCACAAGAAAAGTGGTTACTTTTTCATGTGTAAAGCAGAAATCATCAAAGGAAGATAATTAAATAGAAGCTAACAGCTACCATAAGAGATTCTCCCAAATATTTCCTAAACATACATGTTTTCTGAAGCTTGTAAGCTAACATACATTAAATAAATCATCTGATATTTATTAATGATATCTTTTAATCATTGATCAGGCTCAGAACCATATCCACAGCCATTCTTGGGTAGCAGTGTTCTCCTTGGCCACTGAACTGCTGTTGCTGCAAGATTGCACAGGGCCCTTGCAGAGTACTTCACTAAACTGCCATTCTTTTTAAAATCAAGCCTGGCACAATTGGCCCATCCTTTCCAGCACAGTGCTACACCAAGATTTATTTCCTTCTCTCCTCATGATAAGACAACTGTTGCATTCTCTAAGAACCACAACTTCACCTGCTGAAAGACGGTTTGTAGTTGAGGGACTGATCATTCTTTTCTCTATGTTTCCCACAAGTGCAGAGTCCCTGAGGTCCCTTCCTTCTGTTTATTACTAGAGATGCACACGTGGCTGCTGCTGCTGCTGCTGCCTGTGCTCTCTCACAGGGGCAAGGGCTACCCTGGCAGTTGGGCCATTGGGCCTGCTTAATTTTCTGAATTTCTACGTGATCCTTATTGCTTCTGATGCTCCATCTGGAAGCCAAATGAAAGTTTGCATCACAGCTCTAGGAGTGCTGGGGAGAGGCAGTGCTGACATTGATCAGCCCATTTAGCTCTCTATAACTGGATTGCTTTCAGACACATATGCTACTACCAATTTATTTGCAGTTAATTGATCACAATTTTTGTTTTATAAGAGCCAAATAATGCTCCAGAGGCTTCATTAGTGCTACAGTACTACTTAATTCTGCTGACTTGAAAGAAATCTCTCTTGTGACACAGAGCAGGTGAGCTTAGTGTCAATTAAAATTCCACTGAAGTTAATAAAGATTCACTCATTCAAGAAAAAATCCTTGTCAGTAAGAAGAACACAGTCCTTCACTGTAGTATTCATAAGGCTTTTCTTTGATAGCAGGGCTTTAGGTTAACCCTTCTCATTTCCTTAAACTAATAAGTTTTTAAAAATGCCAAACAGTGAACATTTTTTTTTTTGTATTGTCATCAAGCACAGAACAAATCCCTCATTTTCCCAGGGCTGACTATCAAGCTCTGGCAGCACAAACTGTGCATCTGAACTTACCCTCTTCTTTTAAATCACTATACCACAAAGGAGCTGAATCCATGTATAAACCAAACACACCAACCCACAAAACCAAAAGGAAAATAAAACATAAATAAAACAGTTGCATTTTTCCTCTGCTGGAATTAGAAATAAACTTCACGGATTGCTTTCAGAGATGTGCAAAGTAGAGATGCAGGGACCACAGGGGAGCAAAGCATGCCCTGCCTTTCAGACCCTCCTGAGTTCAGCTGGCCAGAACATGAGGATGAGTACCCAGGGCCACATTTTGCTAAATTAGAGGCAGTAAGTTAGTTGACCACAGACAAAGGCACAATCCAGATTTGCATCTCTAAGCACTCACACATTCCATGTAGTTTGTTGCTCTATGTTCTCCCACTTTGAAGATGTTTTGGGGATTATTAAAGTATGAGTACATTTCTCCCTTGCTTGTACTGCTCACTTTAACCTCCGTAATCCTGCTTTTTTTACAGTTACATCTCATACTACCCTACGTTACAGATTTGCTAAAATACACACAGTAAAGCAAGGTAAGGATGTCTCCAGCAGCTCCTCAGTCATTTGGGTTGTCTGTTTCCTGATTCAGTATTAAGAAATTATCCCTTGCAGCTAACAAGCATTTCCCCTAAGAGCACAAACCCCCCCACTGAGCAAAAAAACTCACAAAACCTCCAGTTCTTTTAAATCGATGTACTCGATTCCAAAGAATGCAAGTCATGAAACATGGCCTAAGTGGAAGATCCTGAATTACCAAGCTCAAATCTCTGTATAGTTGGTCACTTCATTAGACATCAATGTATCAGTTTTAATAATAAAAATACTTCCTTGCTCTCCTCCCTGCAAGTCCATGACTGGCCACCAAACTTTACTCCTCTGGGGGGCAGAAACTCTCTTCTAATTCCAGCCTATGCCTATTCACGGCCATTCTGTTCCTGTGCCAATATTCCCGTTTAGCTCAAACAATTCTGGTGCTTTTGTAGACAGAAGGTATCACATTTTCTTTTGTTAAGTTGTACTAAGGCAAGACCCACCAAAGGCTCTGATGGGTTTGCCTGTAACTTTGCTTTTTTAGAATCTCAGCCAAAGAGATGGGACCAAACACCTCACGTTAGTCTGGCTTCAGTCTTACCACAGCTAACAGAGAGGTGCAAAGGAGACCATTCACATAATGCAGAATCCTGCGGGCAGAGGCAACTGCTAGATAATTGTGAACTGTTGGTCCTGCAACCAAGAGATGCTGGAGGGTGGCACCCTCTCACAACTGGAAAAGCAAGCTGAAGGCAAAGAGAGGGAACATTTGGCCAGGCAGCAATGATACAGGCCTGGTTAGCATGCTCAGCTTCTCTGGAGATGAATTTATTGGCATCCTCTATCACTGTGAGGCAAAACCACCAGACCAGACTAGTGACACCCTGGGTAGAGACTGAGATAATCTGGGGGGGGGGGGGGGGGGGGGGTGCAGGAACAGAATTCAGAGACACAGAAAGAACAGGTTTAAAGGTACTGAGAATTAGGACCCTGGTCAGACAAGCACTAGTCCGGAAGCCAGCCCAGGCTGTGCTGAGCTGCCTTTGGTGGAACATCATCCCTGCTCCTGTGCACTAAATCCTCTGCAGCCAGGACCTCTGTCCCCTACACAAGTTCCTGCAAATTGCTCTGTGATTATCCAGGTATTGCCTTGTGATTAAACAGGACCTGTGCAATAATCACTGAGAACAAGCAGTGAGTATAAGCCAGGGAGGAAAATTACTGTATTCCCACAGGGATTTTGAATCTCCAGATGGCACTGTAACATCATCCCAAGGACCAGACTGTTTGGTACAATAGCAAATACGGTAACAGATGAGCCAGTTTGCCTCTTGAGCATAATTACCCACCCCATTGAAACCAGGATTTGCAGGCTACCAGTGTTAAAGCTGTACTTTCATGTCAATTTAAACCTTACATACGAAACTTTGTGTATATTGTACGCAGATTAGCTGGATAAAACCAGCCTGCTTTGTCCTAATATCCAGATATAAACCAAGACCTTGCCATCACTGGCAATTAATACCAAGACCTTCAGTGATATCCTAGGTTTAGGTCACAAGTTAAATGCCCTTGTCTGCCACTATTGCCCTGGGAGGTAATGCCTCTGTAGTGCAAAGTGCTAGCAGAATTAGAAAAGGCAAGGGGTAAATGTCCTGTGTGCTGAGAGTGCTCCAGGTCTGTCTCACAGGTTTGCATCTGCAGTCGCAAATCCCCCCAGCACAGAGCAGAGCTCTCCCACACAGGATTCCCACCCAACAGTGATACAGAAGGCATGGTAGAGATCTTAGCAAAACTGGGTTTAACCTCACTCTGTAAGCAGTCATGTCATATCAAGGTGTTAACCTGCCAAGTTCTGTCTCAAAAGCCGTGTGATTTCCTGCTGGCTGGCAAAAGCATAAAGAGACACCAGTGTTTAGTTAGGCAACTTCACACATGAAATGACCTCCTGTGTGCAGCAAAGCTGCAGAAATATGCCACACACACTAACAAAAATACAGAAAGCTGAGCTGTGCTTTGGCCCATTTAGGTGAGCAGAGAAATAAACCAGAGAAACCACCAGACTCCTTGGAAAAGTCAAATATACACTGGAAACATGATTTGATCAAATTTCAAAAATCTGTCAAAAATAAAGGCCCTTCTCAAAGTCCCACAGGTTCCTCAGAACTGCCTGTATTTAAGGTAGCCCAGCTTTCTTTTGACAAGTTTTTACCCAATAGACTTGACTGAGAAACTACAGCATTTTGCTGTAATGGTTTCTAAATGCTGGAGCTGTCCTGCAAGAGAATATAAAAACCATTCTGTGTTTATTGAGACAGTTTGATTCTGACCTATTAATCATCATTAAAATATCGGCTGGCACAAACCACCTGGGTGACTAAATCCTGACCCTCAGGCAAACATGTAATGAATACTCATTCTTCAAGGTCCATAAAGCATCTGCTCCATGCAGCCTCAACATTCCCCATCCATTTCTCCTGATTGTGAGGAGCCCCTGAGAGGCAGCAGCAGAGCCAGGCTGAGGCTTGGGAGCTGCAGACTCTGGGCTCCCAGGGAGCCTGGCTGGAACTGTGGCTCACAAGACTGGGCATGGAGTTTCTCTGCACACCCAGTCACACCAGCTGGCACTACTGCCTGCTTGCCCAGATATCTGCAGCCTCTCTCTGGTCTCCTCAGTCTTAACACACATTCAGCTTTTGGTTTCTCTTTAGCTCCTGCCACTCCAGCCTTATTCCCTACTTATGCAGGACCTTAAAGTCCTAAAGTGCTCTTCTACAAGAGCAAGATTTCTGCAGCTAGAGAAGGGATGAAATGTCCATCCTGGGCACGTAATCACAAGCGAACAGTACCACTTATATTTGAACATGAGGAGATGAAAACAAGGTTTAAATAAGTAGCCATGAAAACATTTTCAGGTTATCTTCAAGTACTGGCGGAAGTACAGCTGAGGAAATTGAACTGTGCTTGCTGACATTTGGGGAACAAGTTTAATGAGACCATTATGTGCTGAATATTCATCCAAACCCAGTTTTAGGCAGATTGCAGTGTCATAAATATTAGATGGAGAGGCAGATTGTGCTCATTTTCTGTGGTAAGGGAGATCTTGTACAAAACTACTAATGCTTAGCAGGGGAATAATACAAAATCAAGCTGAGCAGTTGAGGCTGGTGAGGACATACATATTAGACTCTGTTCATTGCAGTACTGTTCTTACATTTTTAAATCCTCTGTAAAGAACTTGAAGTTCTCTTTTAGTGAAATTGGTTTGTGCTTCAAGCTGTTCCAGTCCCTCGGGTCTATGGCACACTGTCGTCATTTCTAATTCATCTTCAATTTTATCTGAAAGAGAAGACAGGAAAATATTTATTTTGGTTGCTACCCTTGCTATTTTAACATGATGGATAGGACAGACTGGATTTCAAGAGCAACAGATCAAAAAGAAACCACCAACAGAACTGATCTGTGTAACTGTTTTCAACCTCCTGAAAGCAAAATAAAAGCCACAGGAGTAAGGCAATAGCTCACATTTCTTCCTGGGCTGCCAATTAGCTGCCCATTCACAGAGCCAAAATGGTGGTGACAGCAGTAGGGCGGCAGCAGACACATTGCTCCAAAAAGCAGACACAGGCATTTCATACCTAAATATTGAGACAGTGTGGAGAAATGGCACTTCTAAAGTACTGGCTTTAGCTTTCTAGCTGTGCAAATGTACCAGTGAGAGCAGACATGATCAGGCATATCAGACAACGACCTTATACTGGGGTTAAACACCAAGGGATTCTCCTTTGTGTGCTAACCAAAAAGCTTGCTCTAGAGACATTGTAGGTCACTGTAGTCCGAGGAGAAATTCAAATTTTGTCCACAGTTGCAGAATCTGGAATTAATTCAGCCTGTTATAAATTACCAAATCGGTAGCCAAATTTATAAAAAATTTAACAAAGATTTATTAGATCGATAACAAAAAATAGAATTTCGAAAGACCACCACAGCCTCGGGCAGCGTCGAACCCGGGTTTTGGTGCTGGGTGAACCAGGATCCGACTGACAAAGTGACAGCGTTTCCCCAGTGGTTCACCCCGACTGCTTCTCCAGGCTTGATATTAACGTTCTCCGGGAACTAATTGAATAAAAATAAGGCTCTGCTCCCTGGCTGGGGTGGTCTGTGACATAGCTTTGGATTTTACAATATTTTATACATAAATAGCATGAATTATCTCTACCATATACCACAGTCTGAATTTAGAAGGACTTTTTGGAGAAAGAGATATAAAGGAAAAACACTTCTATGCATTTTATTCAAGAGAGTGTTCTACAAGGAAGAAAGATACTATCACACCCTGATTTACCATAACCTCACTTCATTTTTGATGCATGTTTTCCCCTGCCAAGCCCATCCCCCAGCAGTGTATGTAATGCTCAAATACATAGATATTTAGTGTCTATCAGTTTGAGATTCTCTAAACTTGAAAGACCAGATCCAGCCTTCAGCTGACGTGAAAATCCAATCCACACCCAAAAGTTGCTTGGCATAAAAGCAAACACTCCCCTTATTGTCAAAAACTGCACAATTCATATCTTGTAAAAACATTTTAGGTTATTTGGCTCAAGCATAATGTAGTCATTTCTGTTGCAAGCCAACAATTTAAATCGAAATTTGCAAGGAAATAGAGTTACTCTGAATAGAGGAAAGGCATAAATTCAGAGCAGACTAGCTTAGTGAAAGAACAGAACAGACCAGCCCAAAGGTGTATTTTCATAAGCTAATTAATTTTGCAGAAATACACACACACATACATATACACATATTAAATTGACCATTATTAAGGAGGGCACATGTCAGCAAATGCTAATGCTTAATTAACATTGGTTCATTTTGTCAGTATTAAGAAACTGGTTCAAAATATTGGTGACTTCAGCCATCCTCTTAATCCACCACATCTGCAAAATCACAGTCAGCATTTGTAGGCTTGAACAGATAAAATGTATTCCTAAATCCTGTTCTGAAGGTCCCTTGCACAGCAGGGAAAAAGGTGAGAGGCTGTAACAGCAAGGAACAGGAGGAGAGTATCAGCTGTTCATGATAAAGAAAAAGGGACTCAAGGCTGGCAAGGGGCCAAAAGAAGCCTGAAGTACACACCTTCCCCGCACAAAGGGAAAATGAAGAATCTAGAAATTACAACTCCTGTTAGAAGAAAGGAAATGTAAAAGGATGTCTACTACAGGAAAAAGTAATTTGAAATAAAGGGGGAAAGCCATTTTCTTTGCAAGAGAATTAATGACACAAAACAAAGGAATGCAGAAGCTATAAAGAGAAAATTGTGGGGAAGAAATTCTTTAAAATGAGGGACGAGAAATGAGTGGTTGAAAAAAGGAGAGAAAAATCCACCTCAATAGTCCTCACCCTCCACAAAGATTTGGTGTTTTTTGTTATTTGTTTCCTTTCAGTGCTTGCTCTCAAGTCAACTCTTTTCAACCTGTTTCTTCCACCTATACATTAACCACAGAAACTTCAGTGGCAAACCAGGAGATTGGCACTTCCTCCTCTGCCCTCACTTTTTATCACGGGCATTGTACTTCCTTTTATTTGCATTTTCATTATCATTCTGGCTCAGTCCCTCCAGCTCTTCCCAGGTGTCACTGTATGAAATATGAGCTCTTGCATTTATTACAACTACAGTTTTATTAAACTGAACTTCACTGAGGGTGGTGAGTGCAAGCAGAAGTGTATATACATAAACACATGCAAATTTAAACTTCTGATAGGAATGATGTTAAGATATTTTATCTAATACCACATTATTCCTCAGTTTTGCCTTGTTTACAGTTTTCTCCTGAGAGATTCAAGTGTAGGAAACAACCTTGCTGCTGTTTTAAAGTTAATTTTTCTTCTTCAATTCATTGATGCATGAAGAGACCTTGGGACCAACTGCACACACAGTGAGGGGCGAGTGTCGTCACCTCCCCAGCTCAGTGACACCTGTACCTGCCTGGTTCTTACAGCATCCTTATCCTTTCCAAGCTGGCAAGACATCCCTGTGCTGCTGATGGAGACAATGGAGACACACACTCAGGGGCTGGACACCATCCAGCCGCTCAGTGAGAGCTTGAACCTTAGCAAAGCTGCTTTTCTTTCTTTTTGTTTTTTTTTTTTTCTTTTTTGGGTTTTCCGTGTTCACTAATCAGGGGGAAGCAGTAACTAATGCAGAAGGCTTCTTCTGCTTACAGGTACTGATACATGGTAATTTATTCTTTTTCTGTTTTTATTTCCAACATTTGTTGAAATCATCCCAGGATGAATCCCTTCCACACCAGATGGCTGCAGTGAATTTTGTCCTAGGCTGAGGATTGTTTAGCTAGTACAGTGTAGCATTGTGTCGTTTCTACGGGTTTTATTGTAAAGTTGGTTATTTTTTATAAGTTAAGATTTGGTTCCCCCCATGTTCTCCCTCATAATGGTTTGTTCCTCCCACCAGTTACCTGTCCATCATTGTAACCAACCCCCTTTCATTTCGAGAAATTTCTATGTCAATCTTCCCTTACCTAACATATGATTTGTCCCCTGAGCCTTTCCCTCCCTGGGCCATTCCTATTGGTTCAGTTGGGTCCCTCGCTCCTCCCCTGGGCTTCGTTCATTGGTCCCTCGTGGCTCCTAGTGTCACACCCTTCCCCATTATAAGTGCCTCCCTAAACCTCAGGGTTTTTCTCTGACACCGTTATTGGTCCTGCCTGGGTTGTTGAAGCGCCTTAGCGTCCATACGCGTGTCCACTCCTTCCTTCCTTCGCCTCAGTGCTTCGCAGTCCTGCTCTCGCCTGCGTCACCATGCCGCAGACGGAGCCACTACTCGGGGTTCCCGCAGAGAACCTGGCAGTGGCGGGATTTGTGGTCTCCACCGGTCACTCCGGGAGCGGCTAGCCGGCCCCGTCAGCTCCAGTGGCTGCGGGACGAGACTGCAGTAACAGAGCATTCACTTAGTGTTTTCCTTACAATGTGTTTTAAAATGGAATAGTGGGATGTAGTATTTATTGAGTTCAGATCTATTTCTGCCCATATTTTTGTGGCTGCTTTAATAGCAGGGTATGAGGTCTGCATCTGGTAGAATCACCTGTGGTAATCTTACTCCACTGTAGGCCCAGGTTAAAATAATCACTTACTTAAGTTTTTATTTTTTGTGCAAAATAGCAGCTGTATTTGCTTAGCCCATAGGATATGCACATTTCCTTTCCTAACGGAAACCAAACAGTGACTTCACTTTACGAAGAAAAATAATCTTGACACACTTGCAAGTACATGCATAATTTAGATTGTCGCTAATGAAAGAGACTTTTTTCATTTCACTGTTCCTTGCTCAAGAGCAGAGTGTGAATTTTCCTTAAGGAAAATCAGTGTTTAAATAGAATACACTTTAGAAGTTAGTTAATGATGCTTGCTTTATTCATCCTTTTATATTTGCTCCAATTTTACCTTTTGTTATCTTTAATTTGGGCAAAGTTCCACACTCAAAGTGCCTGCAAATGGCCCTGCATTTCAGACAGCGGTTTGCATTGGAAGGGACCTTAAAGATCATCTAGTTCCAACCCCCTGCCACAGGCCGGGACACCTTCCACCAACCCAAAGCCAATTTGTGCTCCATAAAACAATGGTGTGTTATTCCCCAGCTGCTGCCTCGGCTCTGGGACTGAGCAGCCACCATCCTGAGCCTGCCCATCCTTGCTGGTGTCTGCAGCTGCCCCTGTACCTCCGGACCGTGCCCAGGGCTGGTTTGCTCGGCCACACGCTCTGGGGAAACAATCACCAAACAGCACCTAACATCTTCCTCAGGTGCAATCCTGCAGTATTTCCAGCCCATGTCCTGCCAAATGCACAACATTGAAGCCTCATACAGGTGCTGGCTGGCCAAGGACAATGCAGAGCCTAAAACAGTTTAAAGGGTGTAAACGATGACTTTAATAAAGATGTAAATGACACTGTCCCCTACATCTGAAGGCTGCAAGGTGAAAATGCAGAACATCAGTCTCCATGGTTCATGGGAGGACTTTGAAAACAAGTTGCTTATAATAAATTCACTTTTTGTTAAGGAAAACAGTCAAGGCATAAAGTGCAGTTAATGTGCCCAGTGTTAATTGTAAAACTGACAGGCGTTAGATAAAATGGGTAATTTTACAAATACAGCTGAAGGGGATTAAATTATGTGCAAGAATTATTAGACTGCATCTTACTTTTATTAAAAAGAAAAAGCTATATTTTAGGAGCAAGGACCTGAAGAAAAAAATTAACTCTAGTTTACCCGCATTATACTTGAAATTCATCTCCAGACAGAATGTGCTCTTGGGCAGGTCGTGCAGAAAAGAGGTCTTCCCCGTGGGGAGATCAATTGCAAATATTTGGAAATTTCACGAGGAAAAATAATTCAAGGCCTGAGTGTTGAAGTGCTCATTGGGGCAGGAGCTGGGCGAGAGCTTTGGGGTGTCCCTGGGACCCTGAGCCTCCCAATGCCTGGCCCCGCTGTCCGGCAGCTCATTCCTGGGCTGTGCCATGTGCTCGCCCTGGGCACTGTCCAGCCTTGAGGCGACGCCCGCCTGGCACATCCCGCACACCCCCGCAGCCGCACAGGGACAGGAGCGCCAGCTCACACTCAGCTGTGATCCTGAAAAAGGGGTAAGGAAAATCTGCTCATGGCAAACAGCAGTTAAAAAATGGAACAGAGGTACCTACTGATGTATCAAATAGTAAACACAAATAAAGTTGATCACCCATTATTATTATTTAAAATAATTATTAACATTATATTGCCTGGCTGGAGAGATCAGTTTCCAAAAGGGACTCTCTCCAGGCAATAAACCAAAAAGAGAGTGTTGTCTCCTTATCCAGTCCCTTTTTTCTGATAAGACTTTTTGACTCCTTCAGGTCTATTTTGAGTTAGATTTGATGGCCCTTGCGGGTCTCTTCCAAGCCAGAATATTCTGTGATTTTCACCACTAAACCAGCAACATCAAATTATTTTCACAAACAGCCAAGCTTAGCAGGCTGTTTCTGCCTGTGTGAACCTGCAACACCACCACTTGCTAAGAGAAGATACCTGAAAACCCAACAGTGTATAAAATTCTAAGATAAAAACAGCCAATAATAACAAATATAATTAGTAAAAAATAGACTTTTTTAGATTTCTTGCCCAATCCTTACAATGATCTGTTCACAAGGTATAAATACTGTCCTCTGCCTCTCCTTTAATTAGTTTCACAGCTGTATACAGGGATGCAAAATCAATATTATTCTCCAAAAAGGGGGGCACCAGAATTTTGAGGTACCTCCCAAATGTTTTTTTGGCACACAGCTAAGATCAGGTACCATGGCTTCAACATGAAATATACAATGTCAAATTTGAATTCAGACGTTTTGCAGACACTGTATGAAGTTCACCTGTCAGTAGAACTGGTTTTGTTGTGACCATTCCCAGAGGAGGAGACTGCAACATGTCCTTGCAGTACACACAAAGGATATGCAGGCAGGAGCCACTGGCCTTAAACTGGTTTCCCCAGGTGGGAAATGCAGGTTGAGCTGGAACCAAGGCAGGATTATGATACCAAAGCAGCAAGGAAAAAAAAACCCATGATGCATCAAACATTGATGCCTTTTTAGAAGAACTATCAGAAACTCTTCAGAGCACACTTCATTAAATAGTTGTAAGAGACTTCTGAATTATGAATTAGGTAAGTAAAACTATTTTTTTTCCTTTTATGGAATAGGTAATTTATCAAAAAAACCTCTGATGAGCCCAGAAAATGCATTACAAATGAACTTATTATCTCTGTGAATTATTGTTGTCAATGTTTTTTTTTTGTCACTAAAAAGCAAATCAGACACTTCAAGTCCTTGATTTATGACTGCATCAACTTCCATTTAGACTGGTTTGCTCTAGGTTTGAGTTAGGAAATGGGTTTTGGAAGAACAATTATCAATGAATATATATAATAGAGTGAAATCAAGCAATCAAAAATATTAATTAGTTCAGTGCCTAATTCAAGTACCTTTTATCCCTGAGTTATCATGGGGAAAATAGACCTGTGTATTTACATTCATGCAGGTTTTAACTACAATGTAAAACCTAAGGGTTTTCCCCCTCCTTAGAGGCACCTTTTTTGAGCAGGCAGGATTACACACACTTGGCACTGGCTGCAGACTTGACAAGAGAACATAGAAAAACATTCAGAAAAAGGTGAACAGGTACAGAGTTTGGCACAGAGAAGGTGAACAGGTATCAGTTTGGCACAAACACAAATTAAACCACATAAACTGCTTGTAAGTGTACTTGTACTCTCAATCATGTACAGTGTTTAAGGGCACAATTGCAGTGGAACACAAAACTGTAGCCTCCCCTGAGATTTTAGTTTGTATTGGGACTTTTCACCTGGAGACAGAGAACTTGTGCCTCTAAGTGTGTGTGCATTCCCTTTCCACTGAGGGCCTGGCCTGTGCCCTTCCCAAGGCACCCTGAGCGGGGGGACACCAAGCGCATATCTGGGGAGATGCAGGAGCATCCTGTAGGAGCAACCTGTCCCCAGGTGGGGACAGCCAGAGCACTCTTTCAAATTTTATTCCTTGCAAATGTTCACATGACTCTGATAGATCCTGAAGCCATCTCCCCCTTGCACCATGTTTGTGGTCAGTTTGTCAAAGTCTACTGACAGCACAGCAGCTCTTTGCCGCTTTCTCTCTCTCAAGTTACCCAGTTACATAAAATTTTACTTCTTCACTGGGGAATTATTCAGCAAATGAGCAGAGCTGTAATACATCCATGCTCATAACCTAAACTGGAATTCTGCACAACACCAATTTCATGCTAATAAACTTTAAAAACAATTAGCTGTTTTTACTACTTTGACCTTAAATGTCAATTTATGATCAGTTTGTTTGGAATTTGTTGTTGTTGTTTTTTAAATGAAGCTTCAGTTAGGATTTTTAAAACAGAAATATTTATTTTCCCAAGCTGTAAACATGTGGGTTTGCTCACATTTATTAAGGAAATTTGTGTGTGTGTTAGCATACATTCCTGTCCCAGATTGCAAGGCAAGATGTATTCTATTTGCCATCTGTATGGCAGTTGTCTTCTGTTAAATGGGCAGTTTCCTTTATCTCTTCCACACCCAATCCTTCCTGGGGTGGGGGGGGGGGGGAACATCCGCTGATAATGTGATAATGGGCCATTGAATGTCACTGCATGGCTGATAAGAACTACAGCATCCCACTGGGAGATGCTCCTGTCAGAGGGAGGAGCCAAGCATTGCTACCCAGATATAATCTGGAGATTCTGGAACACCAGCATGGCTTTTCTCTACTGAATTTCCCAGAGGAACAGCTGCCTCTTCCACTAGATCTTCAGAGGAAGACTACACCTTTCTACAGGATCCTTGCTCCAAGAGAACCATACCAGGACTGCAGCCACAATTCCAATTGGACCGCTACCAGCACCCTGTCCAACAGGATGTCAGGTTGTGTTCTGATTCTGGCAGTGTTGTTTTGGATTACTGCATTGTTTATTTTATCTTTTTTATTTTCTTTCCTAATAAAGAACTGTTATTTCCTGCTCCCATATTTTTGCCTGAGAGCCCCTTAATTTAAAATTTATAGAAATTCAGAGGGAGGGGGTTTACATTTTCCGTTTCAGGGGAGGCTTCTGCCTTCCTTAGCAGACACCTGTCTTTCCAAACCAAGACAACTCCCTTTCAGAAACAGCAGTGTATGAAACAGAACTTGCCACAGAAATATAAAGCAACAGTGGCAGTGTGAATGTGGAAGCAATTTTCCTCTTAGAACAGGTGGACCACTGCATTATGGCAATTCACCTGTGTAAAGACTAGAAAAAGAACAAATTGGTTTGGTCCAGTCAGAATTGAGGACAGAAACACCACCATAAATGAGCACTCTGCATCTCCCAGCCAAATGAGCTACTACTTCCCAGAAGATCACTTTTCCCACTTCACAGAACTGTTCAAGTTGAACAGATTGCTCCAAAATGTGAAGCATAATTAAGCAGAACACAAGTACCGATTAAGCTCTATTTGCACGGAAGAAACTACAAAAAAAGTATCATTCCAATACAGATTCAGATGTTTCAGTAAGAGAAAATGTCCTTAAATGTGTGTGGTGCTGTGAACAAGCTCTCTGGCTGACACATGGTGCATGCCCGGTGGGCTGGGGACAGCTCAGGGCCGCCTGCCGAGCAGAGACTGCTCTGGAGATGTGCTTGTATGGACAGCACCCTCACTTCGGGCATTTCAATGGATCCTGATCTCAGGCAAGCAACAGTGCCTGGATGTCTTCATAAAAACATTTATGTCCCAGTTTTTGGTTGCCAAGAGGCAGAACCAGAAGGGAGGCTTCAGGACATTAAGATAAAAGGACAGTGCCTGAACCCCACTACTGCTGATGTTCCTTTAAGTACAGACTACGTACTTCTTC
Organism: Molothrus ater; assembly: GCF_012460135.2. Classification (NCBI taxonomy): domain Eukaryota; kingdom Metazoa; phylum Chordata; class Aves; order Passeriformes; family Icteridae; genus Molothrus; species Molothrus ater. Next base: position 315,838 of record NC_050492.2, on the reverse strand, counting down.
CTGACTCAGATAAAACTGCTTTTGGTACCTGTAGTCAGATTCTCCTCCCACAGATTGTTTTGAATGCAGAATAACTCAGGTACTGATACATACACAAACACACTGCTGCCCAGGGTGAGAGCATTTGTTTGCTGAAACTTTTCATCCGAATAAATGTCAGTTCCTGATGGCAATTAAAAAAAAATAGAAAACATTATCCAATGCACTATATTCTTTGGCATTAGTAAAATTCTAGTGTAAGAGCAGCAAGTTGTTTCAAGATTTCCAACAGTTTCTTACAAGGAATTCCTTTTCTCTTTCCCGAGGGCCATACCTAGCTTGTGGTGATGTTTCAGCCAACTGCTTCCCCATCCTTCACCCCTGGGGTTATTCCCTCAGGAAGGGAGTGAGTGGTCAGAGGGGCGTGAATCGTTCACCTGTCCTGTACACTCTGATATCAGCATTGTTGTTGTTACTGTTTGTTTCCTTATTTCATTGCTATTTCTAGTGAACTGTTCTTATCTCAACCCATTATCTTTACCTTTCTGTCTCCAGTTCTCTTCTCCATCCCACTGGAGGGGGAGAGAGAAAGCGAATGAGGGGCACATGGTCTGAGGTGTTTCACTGGCAGCATCAGAGCAGGGGTGAAACTGAGACCTCCCTGAACTCCTGTGCAAGAGCCGAATCACCAGCTAGCTGCTCCAGCCAGGCAGCAAAGCAAACAAGCAGGGAGCTGAAAGCCCAGCAGACAAGACAGAAGAGTTTCAGGAAACAGACAGTAGCTTAACAATTTCCTAAACTTGGCCCCGTTAGTGGTGCTGGGAACCTTACAACATTGTTCCTGTGGCAGAAGGTTATTTGGGACAAGCACAAAACTTCCTTCCATTTTTCTCTGTCCTTAATCTGCTTCTCCTGGAAGGCCAATAGGGACAACCACTGTAAGACACTTTACTAGGATGTAAATGCAACCAACTACACACTTGGTGAGTTGCTGTGAAGCCAAAATATTTAGTTATTTAAAACTTTACCATTCTCTGGATTAGAAGATTTAGATTCTACTATTCTGTCTAAGGATCTTTCTGCTTCCAAAACTCAGTAATTCTCAAACTAGGAAAGGAAGGCCGTGAGGTTTAGATCTTCCCAGGCTGGGCTCCGGCTTTGATCAGTCTCCTAAAAGCGCTGTCAAATTCAGAGATCTGGTCTGTTTTCGAAATACCACCAACAGAGGGTGATTTGAGACTAATAAACACTGGAAGTGTTCTGGCTTACAATGTTTGAGGACTTCTGTGGGCAGAAAACAAATACACAATTAGGAACATGACCAATGCCAGAACGCAGCTTATTAAATTTTCATGCTGACTGTGATTACTTTCATTTAGCAGCACAGATGTTAAACCAGAACGAGGAGACGGAGTGCCCATGAGTACTGGGAAATGGCTGGCAATATGAGCAAGGTTTGGAAAAGAGTCATTACAGCAGATGTTGCACACGTGCGCTGATCGCTCTTACAAGTCAGTTGATTTTAAAGAAGCCACAAAAACATTTGACTATATTAGATTTCATAATTCTCATTGTTTCATTCTGTTTTAAGGAAGTCATGTAGCAGGTCTAATGCAATCCATAGGACTGTCATGGCTTGGAATGGGAGGAAATTCAGGGAAGCGATGCAAAGTTTTTTTGTGTAACTGACAGTCTGTTGAACCACTGAGAAGCTGGACATGCCTCTGTGAAAGACGCATGTTAAAGACAAAAAAAGCCTGGAACTCTCTTTTCTGGTCGGCAAAAAGGCCCCAGCCCCGGCCCACGTCTTGGCCAGGCCGGGCTGGGCGGTCCTGCCGCGGGCTGTGCCCCTTCCCCCTCCCCAGGCCGTCCGCCGCCCCCCATCGGCCCCGTTCTGGCCAGGCTGGGCCACAGCAGCTGCCGGGCAGGAATGGCGGGGGGGGCTGCGGAGCCCTGGCCGGAGCAGGGCTGAAGATCTTGGCGTCAGATGCCCTTCCCCCAGCGCGGCTGAGACCAGAGGCAGCCCTGCATCCTGCAGCCCATGCATTGTGGCCCGGCGGCTGGAAGTGAACGCGGAGAAAACCAAAGATCAACCATGAGATCGATCCTGACACAGCCCAGCCGCACTCCCACCACGAGTTACCGGCGTCAGGTATGCCCCAGGCGTGATGTTAACCCTTTCAGTGCTTCAGTCCTCACACGAGTCAGAGAAAAGAACAAGATGCAAGCATGTAAAGGAACAACATGAAAACATGTTTGTGGGGTTAGTGAGGAAGAAGTTAAGTCTCAGATGGGAGGGAGGAGAAGATGTCTTGATCTTCGGGCTGAAATCCTCTTGTAAGCTATGGAGAAAAGACTTTTTTTTTCCCCCCTATAACGCATGAAACTATGGGGAGATGAAAGTGTTCAAACTGATACCGAGCAAAGGCCTCCATGTTAAAGTAAGCTGATGTTGAAGTAGCTGTGATCCGATAAGCAGTTTGAACCGAGAAAGAGAGAAGGGTGCCTTCTCACATGCCCTCAGGAGAAGATTTCTGCTCCCAGGGATGAAGATTATTTTAGAGATAGATAAAGAGAACTTTTGTCTTTGAACAGCTCATCTTTAAAACAATACCCCATAAGTCAACATGGCCCATCAACAAGCTGTGGGAAGGCTTGTGGAAATGAGAAGGATTTCATGATGGCAGAGTTCCCCAGGCAGCTGCTAGTCCTGACAAAATTGAGAGCCATGAGAGAACTGGTTTTTTTCTCTTGTGGAGAAGTCTCCATAACCTTAACAAGAAGTACTTCTTTCCTTAAGTGAACTGAAGAAAGACTATTTTAGAGGTGGTAAACTGACTGGAAATTTTAGGTTTGGTTTCTTAACATTGTCAGTGGAAAAGAAAATGTTGTGTGGGGAGAGGAGAAGTGTTCTGAAGGGTTTGTTTTGATTCTCACTACTTTTTTTCTTTTAGTCACTATTAATAAAATTTTCTTTTTACCCTCGTAAAGTTTTAAGCCTGCTTTGCCTTTCTCCTAATCCTGTCTCACAGCAGAAAGCGAGTGCCTTGGTGATTGGCCAACACTGAAGCCCACCACACTCCTTAATGCATTGACTGGGAAATTTTAAAATTGGGGAAATCTTAAACTGGTGAACCAAAACCACTACAAGAAGGAAATCTGCCAAAGACCAAGAGGCACAAGGAACAGGTTGAGATGAATGTGCCATCATGGGTAAGCTCATCTCAGAGCTGAACACTGCACAGAAGAGCCCTTTGGCTCTTTCTCTTTTGCTCTGGGCTCTCACATCTGCATGGGGACCACCAAAGAGAAAAGGCAACCAAGACCCACAACCCGTGATGGGAACTTCTGGTCTAGGATCAACCTAGGGAAGCCTGACCAGGTGCAGGTGCACAGTCCTATTTATTTTAGGGAGAAAGAAATACTTAGCAAGAAATATTTTAAATGGTGCATGTGAAGAATAAAGAAGAAAAATTTCCTTTTCAGAATGCTTCAGATTTCATCTTGCAATGTCAATACTCCTTTTATTCATCTACATAAAATTTAATTAAGTTTTGGCCTAGTCCCAGAATAATAGGACAATGGAGAGCTAGAGCACTGTACATGCAGACACACAAAAGCAGTCTCTGTGAGCTGCCAGTCCTGCCCTGGCACCTGGGAGCCCTCAAGCCCTCATTCCTGCCCTGGGGCAGCAGGAGCAGCCCTGAGGTGTGGGCACAGGGCACTCCTGCCCCTCTGGCCCTAGGACAGGTCTGGCAGCTTCACCTTCACTACAGGACCTTTTGTGCCTAAACCTGTGAGAAATGATGCTCACTTTTAAAATTTCAAAGGTTTATTAAACTTTGACAAAATACAACAAAGGACCAAATAAGGAAAAATTACAGCACTGGGAGCATGGAACTAAACCACTATGTGCTCACCCACAAAATGCATGCTCTGCCTTTTATACCTATGGTGTTGCGCTAGGTAATTCTAACCCCTCCCAAAGTCTTCCAGTGAACTCTTCTCTGCCGTCCATCGGTGGAGACTGCTTCCTTGCAACTTCATTGGAGGTCAGGTGTTGCCATGCCTGCCCTCCCCCAAATGCCCCATGCAAGGGGCACAGGTACACGCCCTCCCTCCACATGTCCTGACTACCATGGCTGTCCCTTGGCAACCGTACAGGGGGAAAGGGGACTATGGAGAGAACAGAGGACATTCAAACAACAAATCACAATAACATAACTATCCAGCAATAAAACTTCTTAGCATACACATAATATTCATCCCTTAATTGCGAGAGCCAACCATCACATTACTCATCTATAACAAACCCCAGTGCTGTCAGGTGCACTCTGCTCCAGCAGCCCCTCGCACCAGGTGTGGTGACAGACCCCACCACTGCCACTGCCACTGCCACAGCCACCCATGGGCACACGGCTGCAGCAGGGAGCCAGGGACTGCCAGCACTCCTGTCAGGAAGGGTGGTACACATAAAATGGACAAATTAAATGTTTTACTCTTTCAACTGTGTGCAACTTCCTTTTAAGAGAGAAAGAATTTAGGACTTAATTAAGATACATTAAGATTAATTAGGACTTAATTAAGATACATTTGGATATGCATCCTCACTTCAAGGTTCCCATGTGTGGGTTTAAGAATTGCAGAAGAGGGCTTAATGTTCATTATATTCCATTTATATCAACTATTTATATAGCTATCCCTTTCCAATTATAAGCACGTCTAACTCAATTCCTTCAAGAAAAGCAGCCTTATCCTGAAATTCTTGAGGATCCTCTTCAGTCAAAAGAAATCTCTCCCCCTAGAAACATAAATTTATCAAGTCAAGTGAAATTATTCCAGATTTCAAAACATGATACTTTCAAATAGCTTTCTTGCAGTTCTTGAATGTTTCTGAAAACACAGAGACAACCATGAAAGCACAGGCAGGTCTGTATCTAGGCGAGTGATGCTTCATGTCTGTGAGAATGTGTTCAGCATCAATAGGGGAAGGTGGAGCGCAACTCTCATTTTAAGACTTACTAGCAACTGTGTCCATGATACTTTGGCAAATCAGTGTAAAAGATGAGCAATTTTTAAGATTTCACCAGAGTGAAGCCATCTCAGACACTGCCCTGGGGTTGGTGGAAGGACGTGTCTTCAAAACCCTGATGGTCTTTTCCAGAGTTCACACAGTCAGCTTCAGGTCACACACTTCTCGTTCCTTCCCCTCAGTGCCCCCTTTCCGTCCCTCCCTCCTCCTGCAGGGAGAGGAGAATCTCCTGCCCTTGCTGGACTTGCTACTGTGTTCACCTGCTCTCAGGACACTGAGGCTGTCACTGCTCACAGGAGCTCACTGCAGCAATGGGAACAGAAACCATAGCTGGCTGCTCCTCGCAGGCCAAATGAAAAATTACTAAATACATCTGTCTGCAAGATTCCAAACACCTTTTGTGTAATGATGATCTAAGTTATCTTTAATGGTACAAGCAAAAAAACCTATTTTTTAACATGGCCGTATCTCTTTAAAGTGAATGCTGTTTTCCCACTATTTAACTTCTATAATTTAAACATGCATGTCAAGTGGGAAAAAAAACTCCACACTTATTTTCCTTTCTGCTGCAATAAGAAACCACATCTATTTCATATAAAATTTACCACCATTATTTATTAGCAGGCAGAAAAGCTTCTGGGTATAATAAAAATTTGGTACATAAAGCTGAAGCTTGCCTGAGGAGAGGGGGAATTAACTGTAATAAAACTCATTTAAAGAGCCTCATAGTATCACTTCAGAAATAAGAAAAAGAAGGGGGGAGAAGCAAGAAGAAAAAGAAAGATTTTTTTGGTAAACCACAAAATAATTTCTGTTCTTTCTGCTAAATTCTCATATGAAATGACAAGTTTTCCTGTCATGGCTACATTTAAGAGTATACATGGAAGGAATATTTTCTTTTCCACATTTGCTAACATTTTATCTCTTGACAGACAACAGTGATGTCTGATAATTTCTTCCTGAGTATCAGATTATTACATTCTGATTTTAGAGACTTTTGATAGCCACCGCACACAAGGAAGGGTCAGCTCTTTAAACACACCCAACCTTGTGGTTACATGTTGGGGCCAGCTTGCACAGCTTCTTCACTCAGGAAAATAATTCCAGAAACACCTAGAAATGCATTTGTAACGCAATGGCAGGACTGAAGAGACAAAAGACAGAACTCAGGGAGACGTTCAGGACTTGTGTATTCCAGACTGCACACGGGGAATCGCTCTTGCCTGGCTGAGCGAAGCAGGCAGGGATGCCAATTTCTTTAGTAAGGTATTATCCTTACCGTGTGCATTTTCTATTAGATATTGGCTGTATTTCCCACGATTTGAAAGAAAAAGAAATAATCTTCCTGTGAAAATGAAATCCCTTCAGATTATACTTCAGAATTCTCTTTCAGTCTTCAGGAGGTTGGATTGGTTTTTTATTACCTTGTTTTGGAAACACTCTCTTCTAAACAAAGTAACCTTCATGGAACTGATGTACAATGTTGCCTGAATCGCTCATCATCCAACAGCTCCTCCTTTCCAAAGTACATCAGAGGAAAGTCTTGTAAGGGAAGAGACAATAAACAGTAAGAGAACAGAAAGGTACTCATCAGGTATAGAGAGTTTGATCTGTAACAATCGATCACAGACACTCTAACATCTATCAAGCAGCCTGACAGCTGATTCAAGAGCATCGGGGGATCTCTACCCTCCACAGCCAACACTTCCATGGTTATTAATGAAGAATAACTTTGACAGCTACAAGCTCTACAAGGACAAACTCAGCTTCAGTGATGCTGCCATTCAGTTTAGAAAATGTTGAGCATGTATTTTTCTTGAATCATATTAGCTTTTCCTTAAAACCAAGCCCTGCCTCGCAGGTACTAAACCTTGCACCCTTCTCCCCTCTAGCTGCCTGATGCCTCTACCCCTGCTGCAGCTGGATGAGATGTGGATCCCCATGGACGAGGGCAGCACCCAGCACCACATCCTGGCTCAGGGAGCTGCACTTCTGACATGCACGGCCACCCGCAGCCCGAGAGTGTGCAAGGTGGATTTTAGGCAGCAGTTACAGTCCACAGTCTCTCCTGCAGCTCTAGAAAATGGGTAAAGCATAAGCTCCTCCTCTTCAGAAATATGTTAGATCAGTTTATCATCAGTGCATTTTATCTTGGAAAAAAACTGAAGCCAAACAAAAATTATTGTAAAAAATAAAACTGAGGATTTCCATCAAGATTTATACAGTTCAATTATTTTTACTTTAAAACAGTCTACAGAATATTAAGTGCTTCCTGCAACCTTCTTCCCAGCAGATAAAGTGATGCATATAGGGAGGACGTCTGAAGGGATAGAGACAAGATGCAAGGGAAGAAGGATATCCAGGTACAAAACTCATGTACTGTTGCATTTTTATATACATGGAAAATTACCAGAAGCACAACAATCATGGAATATGGTGTGGGTTATGTTAGAAATTTTGCTGTGATATATTGGTATATTCTTTTTGCACATCTACCATGTTATTTTAAGAAAGGCCCAATTTAAGTTGTGCTTCATAAAATACCTAATCAAGATAGTTATCTAGCTGTTGCATCACTATTACAAAGGTTTGCACTTTTCAAACCATTAACAAACTTCTAAGTTAACTTAGCACCCAAGTCCTTCAAACACTGATGCATAAAGCACAATAAGCAGTTCTACTTCACACACTAGTGCACTTATCTTCCCCTCAGCACTCTGCCCATCCCACTCAAAATACATCCCTTTCTTCTCGTGGCCATTTTCTCCAGAATTTCAAGGAGGGCACTTCTGTACTTCAAGTCATGATCACTCCCATACCAGCAATTAAAGAACATGACCTGGGGAAGTGGGGGGGAGGGCATTGCCAAAGTCAGTCAGATGACACCCCCTACTTTCAAATTCCTTACAGAGCATTAGTATCTCACTCTAATCAACCCAAAGCAAGGGGTCTGAGGTAGCTGTTCCTGCCCTGCCATGTGCTGCCTGTGGGGAGCTGACACTGCACCAAGAGCAAGAAGGGAACAGTTCCTCAACCAGAACCTCTCTAAGACAATCCTAAATATGAGGCTGTGTGGAATGTGTCCCATGATATTCTCATCCTGTTTTTGTTCCTAGCTTCGCAGGACTGGTGATCACTGTGTTTTCCCTACCTTTAGGGAACTGGGAGACCAAAGACTGGCCCTTCTATTTTATCCTGTAAGGGAGAAACAGCTAAAAGAGAGGGAGGGATACAGGACTATGTAATTTTTTTCACCTTTCACTTCACTTCTTGGGAAGTACTGAAACAACCAATGATGCATGGTCACTGGATGGCCAGAACTGCTGGAGAACATTTGTCAGAATGCATCCTTGTGCAGAGGAGAGAAACAGAATGCATTACATCTCCATCCCAATCCTTTTTGGCCCTGTCTCACATATCATTCACTCCTGGAAGCTGGGGAAAAGAATGGTCTATGAAAGGGCTGTGAGTCAGATGGAAACTGACTTGACAGCTGGGAAGAATTGAGAAAAGGCCTGAAGATTCCTACTGATGGATTTCAATAAAGACAGATGCAAAGGGCTACAAGTCTGACAACAGAGCAAAGCACACAGGTACAGCTGGAGATCTGCACACGATCCTGGCTCAGGAGCTGAACAAAAATGACTAGTCTCAAGAGGCTGCAAAGACAGCAAGGACTTGCCCAAAAGTACTCAGAAGAACAGGCTTTTCCAGCCAGTTTTTTTCTCTGTATGGGGGGTTTTTCATTATTTATATTTTTTATTTAAACAGAACAAAGGAACATGGCTTAAGTAAGCCTGTTCCATCTTCAGAAGAGAACAGTTTTAAAAGAAATATACATAGCCAATTGCAGTTTCTTATTTTAGTATTATTACGCACAACTATGAGGACACAGCTGGAATTTCTAGGTGTTTAATAAGGTTTTTATTTTTAATAAGTAAAAGTAGTGATCATTTCTAGTGAGTATCAAGTTCTGATAAATACTTGCATTGCAATGTAATCATCTACTTTGCCTTTTCCATTGCTGCCACCAGCACATCAAAGAAAACAACTTAATGTCACCTTTAAAGATCTCTGACTTACTGAAATCTGTATTGCATGATATTAACAACCACCCACATTTTATTAATGTTCTAATTTCGCATATAAATATTTTTTAGCACAGGAACAAAGTCAAATGGGAAAAACGCAATCTTATCTAATAAGTACCGAATAAATATATCTTGGTTTCCAAGTGAACTCTTTTGCAGCCAGAAACACAGATATCCAATAAAAGCTATCCAAATCTGATCAGGTTTATATACTGTGTTCCTACATGTTGTCAGGCAGCCCATGCAATCAGAGCTCTGTGTACCAGTAACTGTGGTCCCTTACAGAGGTAAATGTCACCCTCTCCTGCACCTGCAGGGATGGAGCAGTCACTGACTGCTGACCACCAACAGGCACAGGCAGAGCTGTTCCATGAATACAATGTGAGCTATTTGCTCACTTTTACTCCTCTCACCTTCACACAGACACCTTTCTCACCTGTCATATACTTGACTTTGCTGGGGAAACACTAGGGAGACTCTTCTAGGAAAAAAGTAATTCAGGAACAGAGAGTGGAATTATAGTAATTAGGTCTGCAAAGGAGGTATAAAAACATTCTTGCAGTAAATGCAAAACAAATGCAATAGCAATGCAAATGCATCAACATTTTACTTGTCACCTATTTTTAAGGTGAGCATTTCTGTTGCCATTATTTGAAATTAGTTGTCATAGTTGGAGATCTTAATTTATTTGTAATTACGTAATTGCAATCCAGTGACATTCTAAGAGTAAACTAAAAGCTCCCACGATATTAATTTTGAAATAAGGAAATCAATCATGTAATAACAAATACATGCTGTTTTACATCTCTTAATATAAATAATTCTTAATTAAGCAATTTTTAGTATTTTTTCCTAATTCTGCAGGAGGATTTCTAGGATTATGTGACAGCATTGATTTTACTGCAGTAGGGTTAAAATTCCATCTGCTTTTCTGGATCCAGTAAAACAGATTCAATATATAAATTTTCTTTACTTTTTTGGAATCTTTTGCCAGCCTGTACTAACCCTTATCTTGAAGAAATCCGTATAAAGAAACATAAGTGTTTATGCTAGTATTTTATCCTTACTATTTCCTTTGGTAGATAAACTTGACACAGTTAATGATCAAAGCAAGAATATAGTCAGTGACTTGGGGGTCCCTTTGTTTTAAAAAATACCTCACTTGCATAACTAGGAAGTTATTTTCTTTAAAAATTCAGTGATACCTACATCCCTTTATAAAAAGATGAACTCTAAAGCAGACTTAGTTGTTAAAACCTGTATGCTTTACATCTGGGAAAACCTTTAATACAAAAAAGTTCACTACATTAATTTGAGTTCATTACATTGATTCACTACAAGATGAAGAGAAGACCAAATCTTCCAGCTGGTGAAAACAGAAATATTTATTCTTAGGTTATGTGTCTGGAATGGCAATTGCAGTGAAGTTTTGTTTTGTTCACATTCAATCCATCATGTCTTTAATCTGCAAATTACAGTCACAACAAAACTCTTGTAGCCCTATGAAATCATACACCTAATTATCAGTTCTGGTTCCATTATCCCAAGAGGCCCTTTCCTTTTTCAAGTTTGGTACTAATTCATTTTCAATAAAGAGCAAGAACTACCAGTAAGAAAAAATAATTCGGAAAACTTAAATAATACACAAGGCAAAAACCATCACAGCTTCAGATTCTCTCTGGCTAAGGTAATATATCAAAAGCAAACAAAAGTCCTCAATAAAGCATAAATCAGAATTGCCTCTTTGCAGCCTGTATGATTCTTAATAAAGATGAAGCCCACACTGAGAATCTGTGCACTGACAGACACCACTTTCCTCCCACAGCCATCTGCTGCCTACACTGGCTACACTCACATGCATTTAAGCGCAAGCAAATAGGAGCTGCAAAACTGGAGTTCTCTTACCATCTGACAAGACAATTAGCCCGAGGTAGTGCAAGAGTTTCAGAGAGGAGCACACCACCACCACAATCCCTAAAGTCTGGAGTCCCTCTGACTCGCCTTTAGTCCACATCCTGCAAGGCACCACACGGACACCACTGGTGTGCCTGCAAACAACTGCCAGGCATCAGAAGCTGAGAAATCCTGTTTCAAGCTTTCCTTCCTGCTGCTCAGCTAAGTGCACAGCACATTCCCCTCTCTCATTCCCTCTCTTTCCCAACCTCTCCCCCTCCCCCTTGCTTTTTTTTTTTTTGTTTTGTTTTGTTTTTTTTTGTTTTGAACACGCAAGCAACTTCTGCATTAAACCATAATCTAAGGTTTTCTTTTCTTTCACCTCAGGGTAATTCTCTCAGGAGTTTGCTCTGCTCCAGAACAATTGAGCACCACATGGCTAACCTCAGTGACATCTAACAGCTTTTTCTTGTTTTTTTTTTTTTTAAATACCCCTATAATAATAATATAATATAAATAACCCTAACCCTAACCCTGTGATACCATTTGCATTCGAGATTTTTCTCAGTAATTTTGCCAATGCAGATGCTTTTTGTCAATGCCTCTTCTGTACTGCATAAGAGAATAAGGGAAACTGTAGGAGAGGAAAGGGCTTTCCTTTGCTGAATGCCTCCCCTCACCTACAACACGCTGGGATAAACAAAATCACACTTCCGACATCCATGTGTGCACCCACACCCAGCCCAGGAGCTGCAGAGTAACAGCTCCCCTGGGGTACACAGCTGGACAGCCAGAAGTGCACCCCAGCATCTCCAATGCAGCCACAATGGGGTGGGCCAGGCTGGCTGAACAAGCTCCCCTTGCAGGAAGCTAAGGCAGAAGAGCAATTCCCACCATTTCATCTCAGTGTTTCACCAGGCTGCTGGCACTGGGCAGCACTGTGGGCTGCTCACAAGCTGATTCTGTATTTCTCCATTATCAGCAGAGACGAGAAAACACTTAGTTTTGATGCAATATTGCTACACCAGTAAAAGCTGGGGTTTTCAGGCATGCTATTAGACGCTGGTAGTCCCATGCTGGATGTTCAGGAGAACTGAGCTCACTGATGCCTTTTATTTTACTGGACTCCAAGGCTGCTACATCCCCACATTCCAGCTCAATCCAGGCAATCAGTAGCTCCCCTTTCCTGCAGTTCCCAGTGAGCAGGGCAGGTTGCCTTTCACCCACAGCACTGGACCACAGCCTCTCCTGGTGCTGACTCTGCCTTAAACTGCTGGTGAATACCAACATCAGGTGCAGAATCTCAACAGGATTTTGTGTATCATAGTAACTAAATAGTGCATTTGGATTGCTAAGAGATGCTCATAGTGAGGCCAGGTTGGAGGTGCAGACTACTCACACACACTTGAGTGATCAAGTCAACAAGCAATGAGCAGTTTAATTGACTTTGAGCTTTATTTCTCTATGTAGGTGGCCAAGGAGGAGAACACACTAGCAAATGTGTTATGAGGGTTCTCTGCCATGGGCATCCACCTTCCCAGAGCTCAGTGGCATTATATCAAAGCCTCTTCTCCTGATGAATACTTTAGACCAAAGGAATTTTTAGTGCTCTGTAGCATCTGCCATATTAGGTTTTCATTCCCCTGGCTGTATGGCTGGCTATAATGCCACATCATGTTTCATATCTCCCAGATTAACACATCCAGCTTTAAAACTATCAAGGATCTGAAATCACTGTACTGTCAAATCTCTCCCAGATAAGGATAATTTGAAAGAGTATCATGAGAAGTAGACCTCAAAACATTTAGAGAATTCCTTGGTGTACCATGTCCTGTTCCAATTAAAAAACCAAACTACTACTACACAAAACCCCCAAATAAACAAGAAATCATTCCCCCCCCCCCCCCCCCCCCCCGTTGTATTGCACTAAATATTTCCTTCATCACATGAGGTTTGGACAGGAATAATGACCACAAAAATAGCCAGATCTTTCCTGTCTATGGAAGGGATGCTTGTCAGATTTACTAGCTGTCTGGTGGGCTTTGCACTGTTTTCTTAGACTCCTCAAGTTTACAGATCCTAAAGAGCACACAGGATCACAGTCCACTTCACACACTTGTTCCCAGGCACTTTGTTTACTTACAGATATATTTATTCACAAAGTTTCTTCCCAGCTGCATCCGATTACCACTAATTAAAAAGAAAGGGAAACTCAAAAAAATTATGCTATAATGAGCAATGAAACTCAAAGCACCTGGCTCCCCAAGGGTGTGTCTTGCAATTCTCTGGTTCTCTCACCCTAATATCTTAACTCCTAAAGCCCTGCAGCAGCACCTCAGCAAGAGAAGGGGGAAAGACACAGCAAAGTGTGAGTTCCATTGTTTGTGTTACTGCAATTTATACCAAGTCCAAACTGTTTGATGCTATAGGCATTCCTGATACAAGCAGCTCCAAAAGAACATGCAGTTTTGTTCCCTCAAGTACTCACTGCTTGAAGTGAGCCAGCGTTTGTGCCTGACAGAAGTTCAGAATTCATTTAACAATATATCCAATGCTGTCAAGGCCAAATCATGATTTTTATGAGGTTGAATCAGTTTTCAAACAAGCTTGGAGGGAATGTTGAATGAGAATTTTCCCATCCAGGACCTTCAGGCTGCTTTAGGATTACCCTGATGCTGGCAGTTCCTCCTGAATGCTGCTTTTTCTCTCCCACTTCCCAAAACTACTCAAAATCGTCACTTGGTTCATTGCTCACGCGCTTGTTTGTGCCCCAATGTGGAGACCCTGGAGGGGCATTCTCTGGTTTAGGGAGACACAAGAAGCTTCCCTCAGAAAGCTGTTAGACCCCATTGGCTCCTTCCCCTGTTCCCATGTCCCTGAGCCATTCCTCCCTATTCCCTGACTGGCCCTCATCTTTGTACAGCCCAGAGACCAAGTTCAACCCCAGGCCCCTTGGGAGACTGAAACTCAGACGCTCCATGTGTGGATGCTGGGACCTGAACATCTCACTGCATGGCTGAATAAAACATCTGGGGGTATTATGCAAAAGCCCTTTTTGCTTCCTTACCTTGGACTATACTAGCAGGAATTCAGACTGCTACACCCCAAGAACAGGGATTCCTCATGTTGGGCACATATCAGGGTCATACTGTGCTAACTTTTAATGGAAAATGCTGTTAAGTTGCCTGACATGCAGAGCACCAAGTCCCCTCATCCATACAACCATCCAGCTTGGAAGCCACATACTGACCTACTGTTATAGTTTATGATTAATCCAAATCAGCTTTCTGGTGTTCCTTAAGAATTCAAATAATCACAAGTGATTGACTGAAGAGCTGACTACAGATGAGTCATGGGAGGCAAATCCTATGGACCCAAATACTCATGTGTTTTCCCCATAATAGGAACTAATTGCAGTAAGGGTTAGAGCTTTCCTCAACAGCTGGGCCCATTCCCTACAGTCACACTCATTCTTTACTGTAGTGTTGAGCTAATGAGTGAGATCAGTTCTGTGATTTAAACCAAAGGAAGGCTATCCAGCTTAGTTTTCCAGTAGAAATCTGCAGAGAAATAGAGGATCATCAACTCTTAAAAAGAGGCAGAAATATTAATCAAGATATTATTAGATATTTTATTTGAGTTGCTTCTGAAGCAATGAGGATATGAGGAAAAACCCAAACCAATGCCAAATAAATATTGTGTGTGACTTTTTTTTTCTTTTTTAAAAATTTCTACAGAACTCCGCTCTGCAATCTGTAAACAATGCTGCAGATTCAGGTTTTGGATTGATGCTTCCCAAAGATTTCTAATATTCTGCAAAATATGTGCTGTCATCCTTAGGGTAGGCAGCTCAAGGGACTATGATTTTACCTAGAATCACATGGAATAAACTGCACAAATTAAACTGCCTGGTTTTCTACTGTAGACACTGATCAACAGATTTTGCAGAAGAGCAGCTGGAAGGACATTTTTCTAGTTATATACAGACAAGGTTAAGCTCACCAATGAAGCAGTAAGCTTTGTTTTTACCAAACCTTAAATAATGAGGATGTAATGTTAAAATACCAGACATTCTGATAATAGGGATAGATGTTCCTGCTAGTGCTTACTGTACACATCTCTCATGCAGCAAAAAGAGTTGAATGCCTCAATTAGCTGCAGAACAGGTATGCACAGCATGTGCACTGAGAATGTAAGTGGGAACTTCATAAAGATCAGTCAAAATAACATGCAATGAAAAGTATTTTCTGGTAATAAAAGAATTGCTATGATGAGTCATATAAACTATTTGTGTAATATATAATCAGCTCTTAAAAGTGGCTGGGGGGAAATAATGCATCAAACAGGTGAAAAATTCACACCAAAATGGAGAATAATATTCCTCTCAGCAGAAGCTTCTTCAATGACCAAGCTATTTGGAACAGATTTACACTTTTGAAGAGGAGGATTTGTCTCCTCATTTTGCATAATACAAATGAAACATGACATGTTCTCAATACCCATACCTTTAAGAAAACTTGGTGGTATTCTATGATTTGCCTTTTTTAAAACTCTAAATATTAGATTTTTGTCATTTTGATGAACTACTCATTTGCTGTTGTGTTATGATAAAGAATAAATAGGAACATCTGAATGATTCTTCTTATAGAGTACATTATTCCATACACCCCCAGAACAGCTCTGTGTACCTATCTTCTGACACTCAGCAGTCCTGAACGGTCTTCTCATATGGCTGCTGTCCATAAATCTATTTCCACTGCAGATTTCTGAAGCCCGTCCACTTGTGGCTTGTTTTAGAAGTGGCATAATGATTCACAGCACGGCAGCATCAAAAATATGAATT